>NC_056726.1:641368626-641523626 GCF_019279795.1 Protopterus annectens | reverse complement strand
TATTACCTTGATATGGCACTCTTGTCATAGATAGTACCCCAAAAAGGCAACCCCCATTTCTCAGTCACCCACGTCCCCGGAATCTTTTTAAAGTTTTTTTGTCTATTCCTTCTAGCATGTCGAGGGATCAGTTGCTAGTGTCCTCTCCTGCTCAGCTGGTGAACCTGGGAATATTGAGGCAATGTTACAATTGCCTCATGTACCTGAACAACCCTCTCCTCCTCCCACAAAGCACAAATACATGCGAGAGATGCAACTATACGGCCAAACTGGAGGCTGAGCTCTCTCAACATAGGACTGGCAAGACCAGTCAGGAGGATAAGGTTACCACACACACTATAGACCCAGTCTCACATAGTACCATTACAACCTCAAATCATACACATAAACACACAAAGACATACTCGGAGGCTCTGATCAAAATCTACCAAAACAGCAGAGGCCACCAAAGCAGACACTCAAACAACCACCACCTCAGAACACAACACCTGCAACACATAGACCTCACAGTCAGAGTGTCAAACAGTCACAGCCCTTAAGGCCAAACACAATGCCAGACATACTAGTCATTGGTGACTCCATAGTCAGACACACTGGCGTCCCGCTCACCAGACTGAGTAAGGAGAAGGTCACAGTAAGCTGCCTGTCGGGCTAGAATCCGCCACATAACGCAAGCACTCAAGTCTCTCAACAGCAGGTACAAATATGACTCAGTCATTGTCCACGCTGGTGTAAGCGACCTGAGGCGTGCCTCCTTGGACTACATGAAAAGAGACATTGAGGAGCTCTCTGATTATGTAGCCCAGGCAGGTATGACCCTGACCTTGAGCAGTATCCTACCTTCACCAAGAATGATGCCACAATACAGAGATAAGATGATCAGCTTTAACAATTGGCTTAAACACTGGTGTCATTCAAAGGGGATCCAGTGTCTGTCTGCCTGGGATGACATGCTGGACAAGCCACGCTGCTTCGCAAGGGACGGCTTGCACCTGTCACCCTGGGATTCCGGATATTGGCAAAGGCTCTTGCCAACCCCATAGTGCCTTTTTTAGGCAAGGCTCAAATTCTAAACCTACCACCCTAGAACACAAAAAAAGAAAAAAACTAAGGGTAATGCTGCTCAATGCCAGAAGTCTAAATCTCAAAGTGCACGCACTCGAGGCCCTTCTCAGTATGGAGAACATCGATGTCTGTGCTGTGACAGAAACCTGGTTCAAGGCTCCTGAGAGCACCCCAGCGCTATCAGGTTTTACCTCATATCATGTGTTTCGGCCCCAAAATCCGGACAATACCAAGAAAGGAGGGGGGGTATCCATATTCATCAAGGACACCCACACCTCAAGACTGGTGGCAATGCACGATGCATCGGAGACCATCCAGGTGCAATTAACTATAGGCAAGACTGCTCTGCAAATTGTAGCATGTTACAGGCCACCCTCACAAACTCAGGAACCTCACATGGCCTTCTTGAAAACACTAGAGGGGATAAATGTATCACCAAACACCATCATACTAGGTGACTTCAATTACCCTAATATAGACTGGGAACACTACTCAAGCCCAAACACCCTAGCCCAAAAGTTCCTGGAATTCATAAACTCAAATGCCATGGAACAACTAGTCACCATCCCCACAAGAGGAGATAACATACTTGATCTCATCATCACGAACATGGGAGCACAATGTTCAACACCGGAGGTGTACCCCTCACTGGTGAGATCAGACCACAAACTAATCTCGCTGGAGGTCCTCATCCCACCCCACCTGAAATAAAAAGACCACAGTAAAGAACTTCTCAAAAGCCGACTTCACACTTCTAAAGACTAGTGTGGTCTCCTTTAAGGCCCCGAGCCGGAAAACAGTACTCAAGCCGCTGAATCACTTACAAATGCCTTCTACCAGCACCTGCAGGACTGCATGGATAAGGCAATCCCAAGCAAAACAAAGACTCTTTGTACCAAAGGCAAGCGTCCAGTCTGGTGGACCCCAGCCATAAACAAACTCTACAACAAAAGGAGGAAGCTACTACAAGATAGAGCAAAATCCTTAAAAGGTAAGACACCCTTGATCACTATAAGTAAAAACTAAGAGCTCTCATAAAATCGTCCAAAGCAAATTTCGAGAGAAAATAGCTAAAGACTCAAAAGACAATCATAAGGCCTTCTTTAGCTATGTTAGAAACCTGGGAGGAAACTCCCAGATATGCTCAGAGCTAGTTCAAAATGATGTGAAGATTACTGATCCTACAGACATTGCCAACATACTGGCTGACAGGTTCAGTGCAAACCCCCTCCCCTAAAGGAGAGATATCTATACCAAACGATTGCAGCCCCCGAAACATCTCCAGCGCCCAAGTGAGAACTGCTCTCTCCAAAGCAAACAACACAGCATCCATGGGACCTGATGGTGTCCCCGGCTGTGTGCTCCATGAACTCAATGAGGAATTAAACCCACAGCTAGGACAGCTGTTTAATCAAAGTCTTACCTCTGGATACGCACCCAGGGGTGGCGCACTGCAACTGTGGTACCACTTCACAAAGGCGGTGCCTCCACCGACCCTGGAAATTACAGGCCCATTAGCTTGACAAGCCTTATCTGCAAAGCCATGGAGAGGATCATAATGGACCTCATAAATAAAGACATAGGGAATTTGCAGACTTTGGATCCAACCCAGTTTGGCTTTGTCAAAGGCAGATCATGCCTTTTAAACTTGGTTGACTTTTTGAAACAGTCACCAAAGCCATTGATGAGGAAAGGCAGTCCATACAGCCTACCTCGATCTGGCTAAGGCCTTTGATACAATACCCCACTTGGGTATCATTGAAAAACTCATCAGCTTAAATGTCAACCCATACATCACAAGATGGGTTGCAAACTGGCTGAGTGACAGAACCCACAGGGTCAGAGTTGCTGGCGCCATGTCAGACTCAAAGCCTGTCACAAGTCGTGTCCCACAGGGCTCAGTCCTGGGCCCACTCTTGTTTGGCATCTACTTTTCCGAAGTACAAGCAAACACAGGAGGGTTATGGCTGACAAAGTTTGCAGATGACTGCAAACTGGGCGCCATAGTAGAAAACACATCTGACACAGATATCCTTCAGAAGGGTCTCACAGAACCGGATAACTGGTGCCAGAGCCACGGCCTAAAGTTAAATGCCAAATAATGCATAGTCATACCCTTCGGGAAAAACAAGGTTACCCCTAGCTACCAAATAGGTGGCAATCCACTGAGCACAGAAGAAGTTATCAGGGACCTGGGGACCCAGGTTGATAGTAGTCTGTCATTCGACACCCATGTAGCTAAAGAAGTTAGGAAGACCTTCTACATTGCCCACCTTATCATGAAGGGATTCTCATCTAGATCAAGGGAGGTCATAGTCTCCCTTTACTCATCACTCATTAGACCAATGATTGAGTACAATGCCCCATTCGGAATGTATCTGACCCGACACTTGCAGCAGTTGGAGAGGCCACAAAAGTTCCTCACCAAAAGGATAAAGGGTCTCAAAAATCTGTCCTATGCTGCCCGACTGAAAGAACTCCAGCTCTATTCAGTCGCTTACCGCTTGCTCAGAGGTGACCTTTGCCTAACATACAAGGCCATGTCAAACCCAGATTTGATGAATATGCTTCACCTCAAAAAATCTAGATCCATCAGAGCCACAAGGGCGGGAGACTTAAACCTTGACACGGCTATTAATAGGACGTGCTGGAGGGATAGATTCATCACCCAAAGACTCCCTATGCTGTGGAACAAAATCCCGGTACATGTGAGGCAGAGCACCTCGCTGGCCTTGTTCAAGAGAAATCTTGACCAATGGATGGGAGATCGCAGATATACCCCAGGGATTACCTCAGTGTCACTGCTCGACAGAGGCACAGCAAAATAATGGGTATAGTTCCCCATACTAAAGGGGTGGCGTAAGCCACAAAACGATTGGCTAGGCTTGTAAATGCCCTCGGGCAGATAGCCTAGTATGAACCTATGAACCTATGAACAAGTGGATTGTTAGGTCAGACTTTAGAAACACAAAGTTTAAAATCAAGCCTGATGCCCATGAACATCTGGGTGCATTCAAAATCTCCCAAATAACATCCAAACCAAAAACTAAAAAGTTCATACAGACATTCTAATCAGAAAAAGTAAAAAGTCATGTGCATTCAGAAACTGTATGGCTGAAACAGTGACATGCCCTTAAGGGGTCATTTTCATATATCCCATAGGCCTGGACTACAATAGTTTTAAGGTGTTATACGGTGAAGATTCTTGTTTGGCTGTGTTTTTCTTGTAGGTTTGCCTGACTGTTTTGATTGTATACATACATATAGACCCTCAGACAAAGGCACACACATATAAATATGTGTGTGTGTGTGTGTGTGTGTGTGTGTGTGTGTGTGTGTGTGTGTGTGTGTGTGTGTGTATGTATATCTTCAAATTCAGAAAGGAAATCCATTGTTCAGACTATTCTTTGTTCAATAGCCAGACAACTACAATGACAACAATATAAAATGAGTGAGACAGAAATCCTTTCAAAGTGATGATGACAGAAACCTCACATCATGACAGTAGCCTTGGAATTCAGATAAAAACAGTCTGTGGTTATGTAAAGTGCCTACCACAGGTAAGTCAAATTATATGATCATAAAAAATGTGATTAAGATTCAGGTTTCACCACAATGAGGATGTCCAAAAAATTGTGATTAAGAAACAGCTTTAACCACAATGAGGATATCCCCATTTCTGACTGATTTGTACACCTCTTAATCACAGTTTTTTTTTTTACTTTTCACTCAAAAGCCCCTTGTTGATGCAGTTTCCTTTGGCAACTAATGCTTCATGTTGGCATAGGCACCACTCAAGCACACACATTCAGACATTGTCTCACACACACACACATACACACACACACACACACACACACACACACACACACACACACACACACACACACACACACACACACACACACACACACACCTGCACACACACACACTTGATACCCCCCACACACAGACACAGTTGATTGGAATCATGGACGCACTCACCCATTCACCCACACGCATACTCTGACACACACGCACACACACACACACACACACACACACACACACACACACACACACACACACACACATACCACATATCTCAGCTGTCCAGATTTTCGCAGAAATCCTTGTCTGTTCCTCATATAGTCTGTGGTTTTCTTGCAAATCTTTAGAAGTCACTAAATAATGAGACAAATTTCATATCCTTCAGAAGATGCATGTTAAAACAAATCCTGTTATTCTGGCAACTTTCTAAGTTTATAAGCACAATATTTAAATCTGTCAGTGTTTTGGGCCTTTCTCCCCCCATTATTTTAGACTCTCTCCATATTTCTTCTGCAAAGAGTTTGAGAGGTATCACACATACACACACACACACACACACACACACACACACACACACACACACACACACACACACACACACACACACACACACACCCACACACACACACATATACAGTCTTCCAATTCAATTCATACATCTGCAGATGTTCACACACTGCCACATATACACACACACACTTTACGTACAACTAAATCTCCGCTGAACTTTGTTGAACTAACCTGCTCTGTGTTTTCTCCAATTGTCTTCAGTGGGTGATTGCTGTCTTTTGGACAAGATAAATTTTCCAGCTGACCCTTGTAATTTATACAATTGCATTGATGCTGTCTCATGGAAAAGCATTATAATAGGGTTGCCTCTGAATCAGAAAAGTTTATCTGGGGGTTCATGGCAAGACGTACTGTTCATGGTAACTTTTTCTTAATCCCAGGGAATGATGGTAAGATCTGTTAAAAGATTTAATTGGACTACCATTCTGAGTATTAAAGATTAGTGTTTGTGCATTTGTGTGTGTGTGTGTGTGTGTGTGTGTGTGTGTGTGTGTGTGTGTGTGTGTGTGTGTGTGTGTGTGTGCGTGCATGTGTATGTGTGTGTGTGAGTGTGTGTATGTGCATGTGTGCTTATGCATGAATGTGTACATCTGTGCATGTTTTTGTGGTATTTGTATGTATGTATGCATACATGGGCATGTGTGTGTGTGTGTGTGTGTGTGTGTGTGTGTGTGTGTGTGTGTGTGTGTGTGTGTGTGTGTGTGTGTGTGTGTGTTGCTTTGTGTAATAAGCTGATACATTTTGCAGTCCAAATAATGTCAAACAAAGATTCTGAAAGACAGAAAATTTGTTTTATCCAGTTTAGCCTCGAACAGATAAAAGATAAAATGGATCACTTGAAGAGTAAAAGCTATCTAACAAATGTTATTTGTGATACAGTGAAATTCAGTGCACTTGTAATGCTAGAATGGAGAATAGGAAGCAATAGTCATTAATCATAAATATGGACACTGATTTATTTCATTATAGCTTCTAGTACATCTATGTATCTGCAAAATTTAGAATTATTCTATGGCAAGAGCAGTCAGTAAAGCAAACTTACAGCATTATAAGAAATAAAACTGAGAAAAAATGTATATTGTGGCGAATGAACTCTCTGGCCTAAAATATTAAATTATTTGAAAATCCCATGATTTCCCCACATTCAGACTGCTTAACAGTTGGATTTTCCAGTATTTCTCTGGAAAAATAGAACCTCTCCCTAAACTATTAAACTGACTACTTACTAGCTATGCCCCTGAATACTGACATGGTGCTGTGTTGATGCCCCTCCATAAGGGGACCCACCATTGACCCAGGAAATTACAGGTATATAAGTCTTGCAAGTCTGATCTGTAAAGCCATGGAAAATTTCATTACTGACCTCATTAATTATGATATTGCAAATCTCAATAGGCTTGACCCACTATACTCAACTTTGTAAATGGTACAGCATGTTTGCTAAATCTTAATAACTCCTTTGAGAAGGTCACTCAAGTGGTCAACAGTGGGGGTACAGCTAATCCTACCTATCTTGATCTGGTGAAGAAGTCTGATACCCTACCACAAGAGTGAATTGCTTGAAGCTATCAGCCTTAAATCATGATCCATATGTGGTAAGATAGATTACAAACTGATTTAAAGTCAGAATCCACATTCCCTGGGATTCAGTAAACTCTGTGTACACTTCAAGCAAAGCCCACATGGAGTTTGCTTGTGTGTGTGTGTGGTGATGTGCAGTGAGCAGCAGAGCTAATTATATATATTCATGCTGCACGCTGCATTTAAACATAAACAAACATGGTTTCATGGCTGGAAACAGTGTCACCACCAGAAAACTGTAAAGCAACACGGATAGCAAATGTTGTTGCTTCAGAGCAAAATCGTTGAGTGGGATTGCACGGAATGCCAAAATGATCACCAGGACTTAACATATAAGTTATGAATATTTTCCAAACACAGTACAGGACACTGTATACAGTCCAGAGCATTGTGAAATTCCATTCAAGGCATTTTGTAGAGAAGTTGTCTAAATGTTCTGTAAGTGTACATGGACTGTCATTTAAAATAAACAGTCAGGGGAAGTGTGCATATTGAATAGGGACACAGATGAATGGAAGGAATGAACACAGGAAAAAAGGACAGGTGAAACAACTTAATGTACAGCAGATGAGGGCATGTCAATGGAAAACAGCTGTAGCAGCAACACCAATCACATATCAATATGGTACAGTATAGACTGCACAGTGAAAATATGTATTATGTGACTGTCACACAAGGTGGCATAACAATGGGGAAGATGTCTTTGTGAGATAAGCATCCTTAAATAAACAATGCAGAGAACATTTATCAGGGATGTGATAAACAATTGGGGTAGTGTGCATACTGTGAAGCTGTGCAAACTGATTTATCTGAATATGAGTGTAATGTCAGCAGAGGTCTCCAATAATTTGGACACAAATACAACAGTAAAAGAAGCATGCACAATCATTGACAATATCAGAATAATATCACCAGTAATCCCATGTCTATGATATAACATATGTGATTTTGAGTGATCAGAGATGGTTCTGAACAAACACACTTGTACAACTATTACGACGTGTCAGCAATCTATGAGGGTAATCCTGCATACAGTTTTGACACTGTAACATCTGCTGGAGCTGTTAGGAGGGACAGTGCTATAACTGTATGTGACATTATGATCAATACAGGCTAGTTAACTGGTGTGCATGGCATATGTGTGTGTGTGTGTATATCTATATATATATATCTATATATATATATATATGTATATATATATATATATATATATAGATATCTATATATATATATATATATATATATATAAATATATATAGATATGTATATATAGATATATATGCACACACACACACACACACACACACACATATATATCTATATATATATATATATATATATATATATATATATATATATATATATATATATATGGATTCCATACATTTGGTCGAATTACACTTAGTCAAAAATGATTCCAGGTATTGCACTTCACTGAAAGCTCACTTGGTCGAAGTTCATTTGGTCGAAAATGGAATATAGCCCCTGCCCCACTATAGTGCAACCATGGAGTATGAATATTAACTATTAAATAAGGGGGGTGAGGGGCACAGCCCCCCACAATTGGGGATGTGGGGGGTGTAACATTTACATTAGGTCCAAAATGGCATGTTGATCTACCTCACAGGTGAGGAAAGTCAGGCTGTGTCTATACATTCATGCATCGGGTGCTGTCCCCCCACAACTAAGATGAAGGCATGTTGATGTACACCCTTTTACAGGAAAATAATCTGTGTGGAAGGTGTGATGAAGTGTGTATTCAACAGTGTCAGGAAGCATACATCTTAACTTGTAAACATCAAAAATCTAGACAAGGGCCCATGAAAAGTAGGTACAACTGGCCAAAAATTGAAACACTGTTAACATAAAATGTGCATATATAACTTCACCCACTCCAATGGGATTGTGAGATACCACTATAAAGATTAAAGTCACTAAATATAAAAATAAATAATGGCAGACATTTAAATTTCAGACTTCATATCCCTCAGAAAGTTTATAATAATGCAAAACCTGTTATTTTAGCAACTGTCTTTGTTTACATGAACAATGGAATGTGTCACATACCGACACGCGTAACCACGAGGCTGAAAGACTGAAAGAACACAGTACCGGAACACTAGAACCACGAGTAATATTATCACGATATGAAGGGACATTTAGTTAACGCTGCCGATGTTGCGGTCCATGTAGGTACTGTGTTCAACTGTGTTTGTGATTGCCGTAGTCTGTGTATGTGTGTTTTGAGGGTGCTGTGTGCATTTCTGTGTGACTGTAATGTGTGTGTGTGTCTGCATCATGTGTCTGTTAGTGCCAACTCGGAGGTAGATCATTACGGTAGGTATGGTTATAGCTAGCCGTAGGCATACAGTTGCCACCTGTCCCACATTGGGAGGGACGGCCCCTCCCTGGGCAGTTGTGTCCTGACATACAACATTACAAAGGGCAACTGTCAGAGATTGTAGGACATTATTATGTCCCATATATTATGTAATAGTTGCATTAAATAGTTATACATGTATGTAAGAAAGGTAAATGTTACATGCAATATGATAAGTAGCTAAAGTCCTACAACAATAAGTATGTATTGAGGATAAAAGTATGTGCTATCCTGTGTACTGACCATAGGTATGTGTCGGCCTGTAAACACCGATGTGTGTCCCGCAAGTGTCCCACAATGGCCATTTGTAAAGTTGGCAGCCCATGCCAAAGAGGTTCAGTTACCAACACAACTGCAATGACTGCAAATATCTGGGACAGAAATACACGGCACAGCTGTCAGTTAGTAACATCCCTTTACATATCGCTGTAATTCTGGAGGTATGGAAGTATCAACCTCATCTGCGTACTATATAGAAACCAATTAACAATGGCCCAATGTATAATCCCATAACAAAAGTCTACTAACTGATAGCTCTTTAATTAGGGAAGGAGCCCACACACATATATGGAATATGTAGAAATGCAAGCCCCACAAACCTGTATATGCTACGTACACCCACCTACATCCCCCACACATGAAACTATAGCAATACAGACTGTAATTACAGCACAAACATCCAGTCAGTCAATTACATCTGCAGAAGCATTAACATACCTTGTGAGAGACACATTTAAAGGCGCCATGTGAAATCGTAGCCATTGTATAATGGAACAAGCGGCGATGTTACAGGCTTTGTTTGCAATAGTCCCTTATCAGACGGTTGGGATGACAGGTACACTCACATGTACAACCACATACTCTAGCCATCACACACAATCCACGGGGGACATGAATACAAACTATACGTGTCTCTACACATAGCAGTTGCAATTACACACAACAAAACACAATAGAGATCATCTCCCCAAAGGTAGGGCAAATGGGCAAGGCCAAAGTGGAGAATTCAATTACACCCCACTGTTGCCACGTAATTGGTGAATGGAGTATCTGCACAGCTGATGTGCAAGTAATAAGTCACTCAGGAACACCAATTGGTGGCAGGAAACCACATGTTACAGGTATCGACGTATATAAGGATGACTTGCCAGACATCCAAACCGTATGCTCATACCATAGAACTGTTTAAAAAGTGTAAGAGAGATAGTTACGAAAGTCCGGAATGATAACAAGGTATGTAGAACACTCAGTATGTAAGTGTATGTATAGCCTGTTTTGTATTAATTAAAGTGTCCGCAATGCATAAAGTGGGAATAGGTATTATGTAGTGATGTCTTGCTGAGCATAGTAACGCTTGTAGAAATTTTGTGTCCTGCAGTGGGCCACAAGATAAACATCACAGACACCACAAGGGATGCTACATGAGGGCTTTAAACAGAACAATTCCATACCACCCACCGTCAGTGGTAGGGTATGTCCAACAAGTACGTGCCATAGCAGGGGATAGTATATGTTGATATACCGTCACAGTAGGCATGTGTATGGGCATATAAAGATAATGACATGTTGAAGGTGGTCCCGCTGTGCAGGTATGCTTTGCATTATGGGATACTATGTAAAATATGTGTAATGTACAGTATTGTAGGTAGATATGTCAGATATTCTACACAGCATAACAGGCATGTCATGCATACCAAAGGTATCGTCTATTGGCATGTACAATATACAATAACAGGGTACATATGGCTTGTAGTCATGGGACACTGTAATAGCATGATAGCTAATCTAAATGGAAGGGCTACTCAATTAACCATGCACAAAGGACATGTAATAGCTTCACAGGTTCATAGTGGGGTACTATGCAGTCTGGCAAGTCTATGTGTAAGCACCACTACAGTGTTCACACCAGTGGCACCTCTCTAGGGTAGTGTCCTGTATGTGAACAGCAGAGCCATGTGTTACCTGCACCTCTGCACAGTACAGCCACTGCAGTGATCCCTGGCATACATGTGTCTCCCATCCACCAAGTGAGGTATCACATGAACAGTGCTACTGAGTGTCCCTGTGCGATGTACATAGGACTCATGTTCCAAAGTATGGTGAGTGTCTGGTTTGGGAATGTAACCCTCAAGCACATCCCACTCATCGTTGCGTGTGTGCACATATCCATGAGCATGTTGCTCACAGTGGCTTTTGCTTATATCGCTTATGTGGAGTATACCATGAATATTGTTGTGGACATGGGCCCTGTCTGTTCAGCAGAAATCACCCCTGAGTATGTAGTATGCAAATGTGTACAGACGTGGTGTCCGTAGTTCTGCCGCATACTTCAACCGTCGGAGCTCAATAAACGTCATGGCGTGTTAATGTTGTGGTATGTAAAGCCGTAGCTGTTGTGTAAGTTACACCCTAAATGGGGTGTTGTACCCTTAAATGTATGTATACGTCTGGAGTTCAGATGTACAATGGGTGCCTATGTTCCTGCTATAAACCCAGTACAGATAAGTGTGGCCACGTAGAAGGATATCCATGCTACAGTGGCAATATGGTTATCAACGGAGTGGGTGTGACATACGTGTGTACTACGAGCACATACAATGTGACATGTATGTAGGGGACTACCACCTATGTGATAGTCAGTGGGTGAATGGTGTAATGCAAAGGGGATGTTCATGCATCTTGTGTCATGCAGCTTGAGGCCAGGATATTAATATCAAGTATCCATCACAGTGACACTCTTATGGAGGGGGTCAGTATCAGCTGGTGGATCAATCATGGTGCTTTGTATGCAGTTGTCTGTAAAGCTAGGCAGGGAAAGTCCCTCTGTGTTAGCCTGTACCTCAGGGAAGCATATACCAAACATGAGGGGCCCTATGACTGAGGACTGTGGTACACCAAGTGTAACTGAAATACAGTAGGTACTATGGTATGCTACCCTCATTGTGTGTGTCCTGTCTGTGAGCCACTTTGCATAATATCCTGAGACATAGGGGTCGATGTGCAGGTGGATGTGTATGTTGTCAATACCAGAATGGAGAATGGTGCTGCAAGGCAATGAGAGGACAATGTAGGCTGTGTGGACCCCCTTACCGTCATCAACTACCCTGGTAACTGTATGAAAGGAGTCCACCAGGTGTAGGAGCCATGCTCTGGCCCTAACAAGTCACACCTGGGTGGCATCAAAGGACCGGAGCCCACCAATGTCTCTGTGAATGACTTCCATGATGATGTGCCCCATAGCCTTGCAGAACAGTCCAATCAGGTGTGTAGGGCAATAGTCCCCCTCATGCATTGTGGAGCCACCTGTGTGGAGTGTGACAACTGTTGCTGTGTGCCATTCAGGGGCCACAATGTCTGATACAAGGCTATTACTGAATATGGTGGCCAAGTGGGGAGACATGTCGTTCAGAGGTTTGTGTAAATCACAGCCTGGGATGTTGGATGGTCACATGGGGCCAGTGTTCCAGGCCATATAGAGTGCAGGTTAGTACTGTGTAGGTGTGACCGCAGGGGCACCGCAATGTTCCTCCATGTATTGTGGCCCTGTAGGGAGTGAGAGGGTGTAATGATAGCACTGAACCCATCTGCCAGCATGTTGCCAACATCACTTGGTTCTGAAATGTTGCTGAGTAACTATTGTATGTCAGAGCAGATGTGGGTATTGCCATTGACTACTGACATACCTCCATAATGCCTTGTGGTACACCCTAGAATGTGTTGCAGTAATGTTTACATAGCTAGTTTGGGAATATGTGATGAGGGATCCTGTAGCCCTACTGAGGCTGACCAGTGAGCTACCCCACCCATGGGATTGTACTCCACTTTGCAACAGCCACCACCTATTGTGGCATCCGTTATCTGGTAGGTACCATCATGGCTCTGTGTGGAATAGCATGATCTATGCAGTCATGTAAGTGCTAATGAAGTGCACTGGGGTATGTTTCAGCATTTGTATGTGCATTGTCCATCTGCACGGGTGTCATGATGTTAACTACTGCTGTCATAAGACATCTGTAGTAGGCGTTGTAGTACTCTTGTACTGTGTAAGCCGTGAAGGATGTGGTGCCGGGATGTGGATAACAAGGGTGATTAGCATATGTTCGCAATCCACCAATAAGGGGATAACCCCAGGTGTGGAACACCAGTCACATGTTGGTAGTGTCCATGTCAAGGATATTGTTGTTCTTGGAGGTGGTGTGTATGGGTTGATCCAGCCGAGTGGAGGTTATGAATCCCGGACAGCATTGGCCTAATGTGTCGGTACATGAGTGGCTATCCCAGTTAAGTGTGGGGTAGTGTCAGTCTCACATCAGTAGTACCTGTCTGAGCCCTACTGTCCAGTACACCAAGAAATGAGGTCTGGTAACCGTTGGGTATGTTGTTGAATCCATAGCTTGTTACAATGTGTATAGCAGTTCTGGCCACAGTTAGTTGCACGTGGAGCACCTCTGATGCATTGTGCTAAGTAACTAGCCAGGATGTGTGTACAACATAGTGGAATATGGGAACACATCAGCCATGGGTGTGCTGGTCCAGGTTACATGACTGAAAGGTATGGTCTGTGTATAACCTGTCATTGCAGGTGTGCTCTGCAGAGCCTAGAGGCAGGTCCCAGTCACTGCAGAGATATTGAAGTGGTCCATTATAATGAGTGCCTTGCTTGCGTGCGTCAGAGATGAAGATGTCAAGCATTGTGTCACATGACCCCATGTTTTGCTTGCCTGTTCCCGTTCTGGTGGTGAATGCTATAAGTTATTGTTGTTGTGTTTGGTGATGGAGGCTGCCTTTGGATGGAGAGGTACTGCACAAGTTCTACTTGTATGTGTGGCCTGTGGTGGTGGAGATCGTGTGAGACTATGTGATGAGTGGGGTGTGTTGCGAATGTTACACATCCCCACATGATTGTCAGGTGCAGTCAGGGTTGGTGACAGCATTACCCCCAGCAAGGCTGCATATGTGCATCTCCCACAGGCTGTAGTGTCGTATGTTGGGAGGTGAGCATTGACTGTGTACATGAGACAATTGCTCTATTGCCACATGTACGACATGTTCATCATATAGACAGGCAATAGCACTGGTACGTGACAGTTGGACATGCCTGTATATACAACCATGTTGCACAAGATATGTGAGTTAAGTGTGTACAACAGCTGTTGTACTGTAAGCAAGCTGGAAATGTAAGGACAGACAGTGTACTTGTGAGAAATGGTGTGGAATGGGTTCTATATTAATCAGTAGCTCATGAAGTGCTCACAAGTTCTGAACAAGTGCTGGGCATGGAAATACAATAGAGATAGGCTGCTGGATAATATCAACCCACAAGTGGTGACGACAGTCATAATTGGTGGCACCGCACTATAACCCTGCTGAGTATGGTCTGCAAGTCCATGAACCATTATCAATGTAGATGTTAGCAGTACAGATGTACATGACAGTACGGATGTCTGACTACATATACCTTCGTATGTCACAGGAGTGTTCTACCAGTGGCCTGTTGACAGAATCAACACTACAAAAGGTGCCAGAGTGACATGTGCATATCACACCAGTACCAGCTACAGTAAAACAGGGTTAATGTGTTGTACTCCACCCTCATTGTAGCCCATACCACACAGACAAATGTGAGGCATCTGTGTATATAAGGATGTGAATGGCCATGACCTATGAGCAATAGCTGTCTCAGTGCTGTGAACAACATACAGAATGGGCTTTGTGAGTGAGGTGTGTGATATATGTGCACATTCAGACGGATGATATCAGCATTGTCACCGCTAGGTGAATATCCCTGTACCCATTAACTATCACCTAGGCTGCGATTAACATTATGGACACTGTGTAAGGGATGGTGCTGTGCAGTTCACCTCCCCGAGTTGGTGACATCTCCAGGCCCCTTAGGTAGTCATACAAGGTACCCATGTCATAACAGGGTGCCATCCATGAGCATGGAGATTATTGGACAGGCATACACAGCACCTGGGTGACCAATATTGGATCACATATCACCTTTAAGTGGTATTGGCCATGAGTGGATGGGCAATACCAGCCTTCACAATCCTCACCTCCACTATGCAGCATGCTGTCTACCTTGCATAAAGACATGTGCTACACTATGATGTTGGACATGCTATATGTACATATCCTGATCTGAAAGACATACGTCATGGACAGCCACTGTCCTACTACTAGGATCGCCACATGCTGGATAGATCCCTGTGCCATACATGTGACATATTGCCACCATACCATGCAACCCTGTCCATCAAAGCTGCAAATGTCATCTCTGTCATACATGGTGTGATGGCCGCATTGTAGATGTAGTATCAACTGTCTGGATCAGTAATGTGGCACTGATGCACCCCGCGGTGGCAAAATGGCTGTCGAATACAGCTAGGAAACCTTGCCCATACATGCTATAGTTGATAACCATCCCTGCGAATGATGTCCGACTAGCCATTGTCCCATGTCTATCACATGTGCAACACAGGTGATCCGTGGCAGGATGTTGAACAGCTGTACAGTGCCGTTTAGATGTATATGGCAAAACACATACATGTAAAGGTTTCCATGCGTATGTGTGCATTGTCACTGCTCAAGTCCATTAAGGCAGTGTATGTGTTTATATGTGACATATACAGAGCATCAAGGTCAACATCATTACCGTGGACACATTCAGGCATGTGCTGATAGGTAAGAACACCAGTGCAGGCAAACAGACATGCCCACATCAAGACAGCATTAGCATGGCGTATGAACAATGTAATGAGGTGACACACATATATGGTGATGATATCCAATGCATAACGGGTGTTACATGTGTGTTACACAAACATGTCAGTCTTGTCAGTGTCATGATGATTTGCAAAGATAAATGAGCAGATGTACTAGATTTACTAGAAATGTATGTGCAGCAGTATCTCTGTACATCTCTGATACTGTGACCTGTCACCGTCATTATGTCTTACAGATAATGCCTCGTATACACCTGCCAGCATACAGCCGCCAGGAGGATGATGTCCTCATCCCATACCTCCATGAGAACTATGAGGTGTTGTTCAGCCATGTGCCACAGCATGCCCAGCAGCGTGACGACCTGTGGCAGGATCTTCACAGGAGGGTGAATGAAGTGGGTGGCCATAACCGCACCTACCAGCAGGTGCGCAGACACTGCACAGACTTGATACGACATGCAAAACAGTGTGCCACTGCAATCGCCAGGGAACAAGGTGGAACAGGTGGTGGGTCACCAACCCAGCCCCCACTCACACACACCGAGGAGCTACTGGCCAGTCTGGGAACACCCTCAGAACAGCATCCACAAACACTAGCTGCCATCGTGGAGGTGGGTGTCTCCCAACCAATGAGCCTGGAGTTGCCTGGTAAGTCACTACTGCACATATGGCTATTGTATCCCATTTAGTTGCATGTGTCACTGTACATTATGTAATGTAACATCATATGCAAGGTATGTTTACACACATGCTGCATACTACAGTATGCTACCCTGTGTATGCACACATGTGCATACTATATGCTATTGTACAGGCGAATGTGTTAACATACACAGTGCACCCTGTGGCTGTCATACAGTCATGGATAATGTTCAAACTGCTGTGTCACCCCTATACAGGTACCTCTGGTGTGCCGCACAGACATCAGTCCGTTGCAGGTGAGACTGTCATCAGTATCAGGCATGTTAAAGCACAGCTCTATTCGTCATGTGGCCAGTTAACACCTGTACACTTGATGTTCGGTCCAGTCAAGATATACAGGTCGCATCACCCATCATTCACACTGGCCACCCATGTGCAATATATACAAATGAAATGATACACTGACATGAAACCACAGTATTTGTCATTGCTACATGTGTGGACAGCTGTGCATACAATGGTGGAGGTGTTGTACAATGTAGGCATATGTACTATACATTGGAACAACACGTGTGGTACGCAAACAGTACCACAGAGTGAGCTGTGATATGGGCAGCCGGCAGGAGTCACCATTGTGTTATATGCTCCTGCAATGGGTGCACACATTGTGATGTGCCATCTGACATGTCCCAGACACGTAGTGTTCTGGCTGCAATATTGTCACACTATCCCATAACACATACCCCACATACCAAACATACAACCCATTGTCTGCATAGCCCTGTGGATGGTGACATATCTGACAATTATGGGTGTATGTCATATGGGACAACACAGACATATGAGATTGACGGCCATCACGCACATTTGGCCAACACATGTGCACACATGGCCATGGGGGATGGCCTGAGACACGTAGCCACACAGTAGATGTGATGTGTATACACCCTGTTGCACATTGTCCACACATGGTCCAATTATAGCCTTAGTTGACTGATTATACAGTTGATGTGGTACACTGGACATCCTAAAAGCCTGTGCACAGCTAGTGGAGGTGTCAGTGAAGTCTACCATATAAGATGTGTTGAACATCACGACTGTGTCATAGCATGACAGTAGTCACCTCTACAGCTTCCACAGACATTGACACCACATCAGGTGACAGATACTGTACATTTCCCTTGCTGCTGTAGGACATCACCATTAGCTGTGCACCTCGTGTGTGTGGTACATCAATGTCATGTGGGACATGGTGAATTCACAAGTCTGCTATGTGTGGACATGGTTGCCAGGCAGCTAAGACTCTATAGTAGCTGTGCAGGGGTGTCATCTGTAGGTCCTCCAATGATCTGTCACATGACACAGCATGGTTTGGTGTGTATACACCTCAGCATCGTAGGTCACAATCCACAGTTATGTCATGGGTATGCATGCAGTTATGACTATGCAATGTGTACATATTATGCACTGTATAGCAATATAGATGCCTCATGATGCCATGCAATGGCACAGTGTCTGTACTTCACACTGTATAGCAATGTAGATGGCTCACACTACCCTTCCATGCTCATGCACATTTGCTAAACATGCATTCTATCTGTAGGGCATACAGACAACACCGCAATGTGATGCCATTACGACGCCGTACATGTGTCAGGATACCATTGTGTCAGACATGTATGCATGTTAATGCACACATCAGCAGATTACATGTCAAGGTCACATCAGCCATGTGTACTGTTATCCTGCTCTGGTCCACATGGTGTATCATGGGGATGCATGCATACTACCATGATTGTGTGAACTGCATGGCTACTGATATGACACCTGCTTGCTGTAGTGTGCACCCCATGGAGGTATGCTAACTAACACTATTAATGTCTGAGCTGCATGCTGTCTGCTGTATCACAGGCATGCTGCATGCCGTCTGTCAAATCACATGCATGTTGTGTCTGTGTGTCTGTGTGTGTGTGTGTGTGTGTGTGTGTGTGTGTGTGTGTGTGTGTGTGTGTGTGTGTGTGTGTGTGTGTGTGTGTGTCTTTGTGTGTGTGTGTCTATTGTAATTTACAGTCTTTCTTTGCATTCACAGGTGATGTAGGTGCGTTACCCTCCTGCGGTCCATCTGATGTTAGTGTTCCCACAGATACTAGCAGTGATGAACATATGCATGAGGTACAGGCAGGGTTGCCATTCCAGCTATGTCCCCCTCTTCCCCGCACACAGTTCTGCTGCCAACACATACCGCATCACCAGTGGCCATAGAGGAAGGACAGTCAGCATCTGTTAGCGTGGAACAGGAATGTGTGGTGGCTACAGAAGGTGTGTCTCCACACCATGGTGTCAGTGTAATGACTGCAGATGTGCCACACAGGCATGTGGCCGGTGCTGCTCGTAGGAGGACTTCTGGCAGACAGCAGACATGCACCTGCAGGATAGAGCGCAGCAGCTGGTCTCACCAGACGCATGTTCCAGACTGTAATGGTGGCACAGGTACGTGCTGAATGGCAGAACAGAGAAGGGCAGAGGCTGCAGAGGGCTGCAATCTGTACCCTAAATGACAACATCCAGGCATTGGCAAATGCTCAACAGCAGATTGCTGATGTTCTGGGCAGGTGATTGGGTGACATGGTCGGAGTCCTTGACCATGGCATGGCAATCTGCGAGCGTGAGCTGTCTGTGCTGGAACATCTGGTAGGAGTGAGGTGTAGGCCACGTGGATGTAGGCCAGCTACACCACCTAGTGCAGGTCAATGTGAGCGTGCCAACTCACATGCCCGTGCCTATACTGCCAGTAGCAGTAGCAGTGTAGCTGGTGCTGTGCTGTTCACACCTGGACACAGCAGGCCATGTGGACGTGGCCCTGGATGTTCCCAGTGGGGACCCGGTTCCAGTGGACATGTGTCATCGGACAGTAGCCAATCTGTACCTCTGCCTAGTAGTGCCTGTGCAACCCCTGGCAGGCACAGGTCACATGGCCATGGCCGGACACAGTGAGCTGTACAACCTGGTCTGTACAATCTGGAGCTGTCAATAATACCCCTGTGTAGGCCTCACAAAAGGCAGAACTGTGTGCACACATGCACGCACACAGCAAACACATCTGTAGTGCACCACAACACCCACATGCATACTGAACAGACATATCCAATCATATCATCGGCTCTTACCCATACACATGATGTCATCCATTGGTGCAGCCTATGCCCCTGGCAAACATTATCACCCTTTGCATATGATGAAGCCTGTGCCGCATCTCTGTCATCCACACCATCAGTGCAGGGACATGCTCAAATGGCCTGATGCACAGGGTGAACAGAATAGTGAGAGAAGTGTATATTACATTAGTTGTGTACTGTTAACACACACCAGACATACCATGTAGTACAGGTTTAGCAGCCATTGTTATATGTTCACAGTATGTGTCTCGGTAACAACAGTAACAGCATGTTGGTAATGATGCCTGGTTCCCTCCTTATGGTCTACTTGCATGTGCCTACAGGTAGCAGTGTTTGCAGTCTCCCATGTGTAACTGTAGAGTACTCACAGGCATGTATGGCAATATCAGCATGCTATACGTAGCCTCAACGTGACTGTTGCAAAGGCTAACATACCACAGATGTCCACACATATACTGATCCAAAAGCATGTGGGCAGTTTAATAGGCTACAGTGGTTAGAGACGTGACATCCATACCAGGTCACATCACAGGTATGTTGACACGGTGCAGGGGTTGTACACAGTGATCTGGCCGATGATAACGTTAGAGGCCACTTGATAGCATGAGGCCTCACTGTGTAGCAGTAATACCCTGCCACATTACAGGAACATGCCCACACTCAAGGGGTCAACAACACTATAATGAACACCCCATAGTGTTGAGGTGAGGACCCCTGCCTATGTGGTCATCACCCTCACAGTATTGTGCACCCACATGATGCGACACAGAGTAAGAACATGTACAGGTAGCCAGTACGGCTGAGACCTATGGCATCAACAGGGTAGTAGACTGCATCACCATGAAAGGTTAGGGATCCTGTGTGTTCTGTATGGTAGCATACACCCTCACTCCATGCACCAGACAGCCATGCATACATACACACACACACACACACACACACACACACACACACACACACACACACACACACACACACACACACACACACACACTGTGGAGACCACAAATGTCATACACATACGGATAGATCATGTGTGTGATACACACACCACTCCTGCCTACGTCATGCTTTCCACACTGCAGTATGTACAGATCTCTACAACAGTGTACAGGGGTGTGTAACAATTGGGATGTATTCCCCACCATATGTGGCATATATGGTCACACAAGCAAACACACATGGTAGTACTGTGAATGATACACCTGCTATATGATGATACGTCTGGCAGACATGCAGCAGTATTGGCCACATTATGTGTACCAACGCTACGTCCGGCAATTGTGCTGCTATATGCACACGGGAGGATGTAAGTGTTACAGGTGTCAAGTGACATACAATCAGTAACACCTGACCGCTGTGTAGGTTTTATGTCTTCACCGTCAAGTAACAGCAACATAGAGTACTGTTTGCACATGTAATGGTAGGATGGCATGTGTCACACCTGTGAGACGTCCCCAGCAAACATCTATCTGCGCAGGTGGATCACCACTTTATCTACACACGTCCATCCATCCCTGATGTACATCCTACCGTACTGTCAGTATGTCACCATATACAGGTGTCAATGATGGGGCTGCATTGCAACTGCATGTTGTAGTTAGGCACAGATGAGTTACATACATCAGCTACTGCACATCCATGGTAGCTGCATGCACAATACAAGTTGTACATGTGTGTTGGTCCTACATGCCTGTCATGTAGCCATGTTTGTATGCATTGCAATTGGTGGACATGTGTGATGACATACATAACACATGGACTGTTGTATGATATGAGGGGTGTCATGGGTAGCTAGTACAAAGGGAATGTGTCCTCAGTCAACATTGCTACCTCATGTACTGTTAGCATTCAGCAGCCATGGACCCACCTTCCATTTGCATGCGTGTGATTGCTGTAGCCACTTGTCTGCATGGAGGACAGCAAAAGCTATGCTATGTACATATGTGTTGTGTGTGTGGTCCATGCACATATCCACTGCGATTACATGTATGTCATATCCAAACATGTGGGTTCTTGGGTGTACAGCAATAGTCATGGCCCCTGGTATGTGTAGAGCTGACCTGGTTATTACAGTGGTATCAATTCAATGCATAACACATGATGGGACCCTGTCGGTACATGTATAGTCTGCACAGTTGCTGTAGACCTATGTACAGTCCACTGGTCATGAGTCACACAGTGTTGTGGTAATGTATTTAACATATGTCCCTATTTTGCGGGCTTTGTCCCACCATTATTTTTGGCTTTGTCTAGATCTCTTGAAATGAGAGATTGAGAGGTATCACACACACACACACACACACACACACACACACACACACACACACACACACACACACGCACAATTCCCTACTTCCTTGGACTACACAGTGTGGCAAAGATGCTTTGTTTTGTTAATGCATTTGGTTGACAGTAAACATCTTAACATTAAAAACAACAAGAAATATTGTGTAAAAATCACGTCTTGCAGTGGTGCACTATAAATCACAAGCTGCATTCATGCACTTTGGAATTCACCAAAAATGTCACCTGAAACGTGTGATATAAATGTGTGTTTCAGCTGGTAATATCTACCAAGATTTTGTTTCCCTACATGAACTGTGCACATAACTTAGCAACTTAAAGTGGAAAACATAAGTCTGCATGAGCATCAAAGCAACACAAACATTAAGTGTGTAGAAGGCAGTGAAGGAAGGATGACTCTAAAGTCACCTACCCCTTTTTTTTTTTGGATAAAACATATAAAGGAGTTAAGTAACTTTTTTAATCAAATGATAGTTTGTTGATTTTGAAAACTAAAATATAAAAGGATTTTGGCTACTAATATAAATGGACTTGTTAATAGCATTTATGTTGTACTTTTGCAGCATGTTTCTGTTATAAAGTAATAAAGGTCACTTGCAGTTGGCAATTGTCTTGAAACCTGCCAACTTGATGCTGCATTATAAATATGCACTGAATTGCATGCAGCCTGCAGGATGACAGTAAGTACACAAAGCTCCAAGAGATGGCATTTATTCGTGCAGTTATACTAACCTTCAACTGTAAATGCCACTTTATGTACCCGACTTGTAAGCTTTGAATCACAAAGAAAAAACTCTGAAATCTGCACTGACCAGTTACCAAAGCTGCAAACAGGAATCAACTATCTCTGTCATATGTTTATTTTACAGCTATGCAGTTCCTATATTGTTTATTTTCTGGAAGAGATTCTTCTTTCTTGTCTTAAAGAACATCATGACAGGGAATTGCACTTCAAGAAAATGAGAGATAGTCTGCCTTATTTCATACTCATCAACAGACACACACAAACACGCACAAACACACACACGCAAACACACACAGACACACACACACACACACACACACACACACACACACACACACACACACACACACACACACTTTTACTCACACTGGTGTACAGCGAATAGCAATACAGTACAGTTAACTAAAATATGTCAGTAAAATGACTAGTAGTCTAGTTTGTTCCTGTCCCTGAGGAAAGAAATGAAGCAGGTTTGTCTAATAAAACTTAGAATGAGTAACAGCCATAAAAAATAATAAGATGGACCCTAGGATTCACAAATCCTCCGTGTAAGACTAAATAAGTCTTACTCGGAAACTGCAGTTGAACGGTATGACATCAACATGCCAAGTATATTCATGAGGGCACGCTGACTCTACTCCAAGTCTAACACGGACCATGCAGGAAGGCAGGGGGCATGTCTGACTGCCGAGCAGTCCAATGGTCCACGCCACTGCAAGTTTCTGAATTGTGAAATGTCAACACACATGAGCAAGTCCACTCAAATGTCTACATACCCAACACTACACTCACTCACATTGTATACCCCAAGTACAGTTATAAAATGTAAAACTTTTCTTTTTTTTTATCATTCCCAGTATAGCTTCCCGTATTTGCACGTGTTTGCGCAGGTGTGCCCATTGCTAAGCCACAGTTAGCAATTTCGACATCGAAGAGCATAATAAGAAATGTTTATGCAAATTAAGCCAAATAGCAATAGCGTAGTGGTAGAGCCCTCGCACACAAGAGGAGGCATTCACGGTTCGAGTCCCACTATTCCCCTTTCTATTTTATGTTTTAAATTAGTATATGAAATAATTTCTGACATATATGAATTACTTTTACTAAAATGCATTGAAATGGCCTATGTATCAGTGAACGAAATGTATATATATAAATAAAAGAAGGATCCTGACATATAATTGCCTGTAGCTAAGCAGTGCTTTACCCAGCACAATATAGTTGCCCGTAGATAAGCAGCGCTTTACCCAGTGCAATATAGTTGCCCATAGCCAAGGAGCACTTTAACCAGTGCAATATAGTTGCCCATAGCTAAGCAGCGCTTTACCTAGCGCAATAGCTTTGTGCGGAGCTGCACACCACGCTAACCAGTGCACGGTAGGGCAACGTGGAGCAATGTAGAGCAAAGTCGCCTAAACACAGCCACACCCCCTAGCCAGTCTGGACAGTAGTAAAATAAAAAGCAATGACAAGGTTCAAACCCAGGACATTGTGCACCATAATCAAAGTACTGAACCACCAAGCCATGACACCTTAGGATAAACATGCACTGTTAACATACATATACTTATAAATGGAAGATTAACCATTGTTAAGCAGGTCTGCAGTCAGCCGAGAAATTTCAAAAATGGCCAATCACAAAAAAGTGCGGGAAATGCGGCATATTTAAGCTCCATAGGTGGGAATACTCACCATAACTGATTGTAGCTCCCATCTGCAGTCAGAATGGCTGGTGCTGGAGAGGGTACTCGCTTTCGAGTGCAACGCTGGGGCATCGAGGAGTCAAAATACATGGTTTGGCTCCTTGTCCACCGTCATGAGTCAAGACTCCTGCAGGGCCAGTTCCAAGGGATGGAGTAGAAAGCAGAGGCTTGGAACCGGTTAGCTCATGATCTCACCAGTGCCACAGGCGTCCCTCGGACTGGTGAGCAGGTCCGTCACCCCCATGCAGACCTGAAGAGATGGAAGCAGGACCTACTGAACCAATGGATACAGGAGGCCTGTGACATGCAAGATGCCCCACTACTGAGTAGGTAGCCATGGAATGAAGTATGTAAGACATGCTAATTTAGTCTAGTTAATGGACAGGTATGTCTCAATATCCCTTCATTTACTTCACAGCTGCAGGTGTCCGTGCTGCGAATCAGCAAGCCTATGCAGCCTATCTGCATAGGCTTGCCGCGAATCAGCAAGCCTATGCAGATAGGCTGCTAAGGCTGCACCACCAGGCAGGTTAGTAATTATTCTGCATGTATTGTTATATAAAATAGGTGAGAGAGCCTGAAAAAAAGTGTTGTAGCCCAATAATAAAGCCATAAAATGCCCTGAATATTTTCTCTGCATGTACTGTTATATAAAATAAGTCAGACAGCCAGAAAAAGAGTGTAGTAACCCATTAATAAAGGTAAAATAAGTCCAGAATAATATCTCTGCATGTACTGTTACATAACATAAGTGAGCGAGCCTGAAAAAGAGTGTTGTAACCTATTAATAAAGGTATAATACACCTTGAATAAGTCTTCTGTATGCACTGTAATATCAAAATAAATAAGAGAGCCTGTAGAAAAGTGTGTAATGTAATTAATAAAGGTATAATACTTGGAGTGTGTCTGTGTCACTTACTTTGAAATGTTGTTGTACCCTTGCATTATATAAATAGTATTGTTGTATTAAGTGCTGTCAACCCACAGTGGAACAGTCCCATATAAAGTGGATGAAGGAAGTGCCAGTAGTTGTGAAGCAACAGTTGGTTATTGGCTGGCATGCATAGGTAAATCTGGCACACGAGTAGCTTGTTAATGTGTTCCCAGAAATGTGAGTGTGCTACATGAAATGTAGGTTTCTGTAGAAATATAACTGAAAATGTCACGTGAACACATCCAGATATGTAGATATATAAATATAAATAAACCATATAAGTATATAGCAGTAACATCTGCATCTTGGACAGTTAGTGTGTCAGATATAGGTCAGGTATATAATGAACTAGCCAAATCCATTACACAACCTAATGCACATTGCCTAGTGTAATAATACATGTAGGGGATATACACCTGCAGTCAATAGGAATGTAGTGTAGACTAAAAGTACTTATAAGATGTTAATGGAGGTATCTTTTTACACCCTACTGTATGTGCATAAACAATGCAATTCCACACCTCAATGGGTATGTCTAATCTCACAACATTTGTTGGGACATATGTCCTATTGTTCTATAAATATCTGTATGCACTTTGATGCATGTGCCCTGTTCAAACACCACAATCTTGGTGGCCTGTTGCCACCAATCAACCCTGCATGCTGTTGGAATGTCCACTGTCATTCAATATATGCATGTGTTATGCTTGCTGTTCAACTGTTGGAACCCTGGTGTGTTGGGTTAATGGGAATATTACTGCATGCTGTTACAACTAATTTGGAATGCTGTTGTCTATTTTGTAATTAAACACACCTAAACACAGAACGTATGGGAAGGCCGGTCCCAGCGGACCCACCTGTCCCTCCTCAGCTGGCGATTGCACTTGGCACCAGCAGGTCCTGTGCCCAGCACGGGATCCCCCCCTCCATTGGTCCGGTGCCACCTTCAGGTGGAAGAGCTGCAGGGGATGGTGCTCGTCCCCCCCATGCAAGCGTGGGTGGAGAAGGGCCACCTGTCACCCTCCAAAGGGTCCGGGCTGTGGTGCGTATGGAGATCCAGCGTTCAGTCGCTGATCCCCTATGCCAGCTCAAGGCGAGAGTGGCACGACTTACAGGTGAGCCTGCCCCTCCTACGCAGCCCCAGCACAGCCACCCTTGGGGCTGTGAAGGTGCAGTGGTGACTCCCCATGGGTGGGGATCTCAGTTCCACTGTTACCATCTGTGGGCTCATGGGCTTGCGATTTCCAAACATCTGTCCCCATCAATTGTGTCTACCCACCCCATGTGTCATATTCTGCCCTTGTATGCTTCTTGTTTGTCTTGTCTGTTTACCTCCCCAGCCTACCTCCCCAAATATACCTACTTCCTCTACCTCACATTCCACTCTCACCTGAAAAAAAAAAAAGGGCAATCTGTTCCCACAAAAAAATTGCGCCACATACATAGCTGCCCATTTCGCACACATGTCCGCTGGACATGTAAACTGATAATTATAATTGGCAGTACAACATACTTTGTTGTCCTCACCCCTCTCTCAGGGGTGGAAGGTTTCAAATTTCACTCCAAATTTATAACATATGCACAGCTGTTGCTGGTAAAGAAATGGGCAGCTATGGACCTTCACTACACCCGTCCTGCACATCCCGAGCTGGTTTTCCTACTGTCTTTCCCTCTTTGTGCCCCCTTTTTCACCACTTTCCTATCTCCCCATTTTCTTTTCTTTCAAAGAAGTTAGCGTGGGGGTTAGTGGGAATAAGCACTTTTAAGCAGTAGTTAATGGGGTCGCGCGAGTGTGCGCTTGTGTGCGCTTAGCTATGTATTGCTAAGCATCATGCAAACTCGCGCAAACCCACTTACAACTGCTTAAAACTGCCTTAGACACTCTGTTTGTCAGGGCCCTTGTTCTGCTCAGCAGCAAAATAAAACACCTCTGTCAGTCTCGAACCCCAGACCTTGGACACACTAGACTGCATGAAGTACCACTAAGCCACAGCAGATATACAATAACTTGGTGCTGAAATAAATATATCATGCATTACAATGAGTGAATGTAAAGGAAAAATAGGAAGGCCATAACACAAAGCTTGTTCTGTGGATCTTTACCAGCAATTGTTGTGGAATTGCATTACATGAGTGTGATAAGAGAAGCAACCATTCTAGCAGCAAATAATGTTACAGAGGCACTTTACAACCCCCACACAGTATCATAGCAGGACAAACACTGGCATATCTGATTAGGGCAGAGGCCATACTTCCTAACTGTGACTACTTTTCAGGGATGTCCCTGATTGTGAAACATATTTTAGCTGTGTCCCTCTGAATCCCTCTGAAAAAGTACTGACGTTAGTCAGAAAGGTGGGGTATTACACAATGAATACTGACAATATAACAGTAGACACCGCTTGTACTTCATAAAAGGTGTACTAATCTATATGCACTGCTTCACTCAAGTCTACACTTACTGTCTCTATTATTTGGAAGGTGTATCTCACTTTTAACTTCCTATCCCTGACTCCATGCAAAGATGTATCTGAGTGTTTCATAGGCCTGGCAGAGGCACAAACACACAGGACTATCAGCTATTCTGCTGTTACACACTCTGCAAATAGCTTTGGGAGGACTTCCACAAGCATACCTTTATGTAGGAGTACAACACAGAAATACCAAAGGATGTAGCCATGTACTAGTAGCAACTGACTGTAACAATGCCATTGTACCAGTGCTGAAAACACCTGTGGGATTCACAGACAAAGAATAACAGTCTAACATCTGGCTACCATCTGGATAGGTTCACAGTTGGGAAATATGCAGATAGACCACCTGCCTTGATAAACTACCAGGTACACACCAATCCTTTAAGTCCAGTAAGATAACATTCACACAATAATACATAATGATCTCTGTATGTCTGCATCCCCCACACAATTAAAATATACATGTGTGTTTAGGGTCTACCAAGGATGTAGGTAGGCATACTCAGTACTGGAATTGTCCAGGTTTCCTGATAATCTTGTGCTAATGTCAACAATAAAAACACAAACCCTGCAGAAGTGAGTACATTAATATTCACAGTATAACAGTTCACAAACAGTTCATGTGCCAAAAGAATACTTCTCAATAACTACTTTTCTATGGCAGTTAATTATATAAGTAGAAAAGAAACTACATACTCACATATATCTTGTGTAAGCATTTGTAGGGGTGAGTTAAACTCTACACTGATAGCTCTGTACTGGAAGTGGCAACAATCAGGTCTGAGTACAACATGTACATCACTGTCTACATCTCTAGCTTCAGATATAAGAAGTATACCAACCTTCTGACTTAAGCAACAGTGTCCACAGCAAACAAGCATGGGCCTCACTCTGGAAATCTGAAAGGGCTACGCCTACATACCTTAGCAATTTATAGCATTGGGTTGCTATGACAGTGAGTACTGCAATTACCACACACATCATGCTGTATGCATTTACCAAATGCTGGGTACCAATTGGTGCAGAGGGCATCACATGCACATATGCAGATACCTATAAAAGCAGACTGTACTTGCTATCCCCACATGCAATCATTACATTGCACGTGTTAGAGAATCTATAAATCCTGGAGAGGAGTAAAAAAAAACAATTATTACTTAATAAAAAAAATTTAATTAAGTAAAAAAAAAAAAATACTTAATTACTAACCAAAAATATTAATTAAGAAAAAAATACTTAATTAATAACCAAAAATAAAAATTAAGTAAAAACAAACTTTACTTAACTAATACAAAAAAAAAAAGTTGTCAAAGCATACACAGACAGACCTGAAAGAGACAAACAGGTATGTAACAGATATGTAGTTACTGGCAAGTAGTAGATGTTTATGAAGAGTACTGTACATACTTTGAAACATGCATATGTGGCAGCAGTAGGTATGTATGCACTGATGCCATGCATAACTACTGCCATGGACAAATTACTGTGTAGCTGTGTGCAGTGGGACATAACTGTGACATATGTAGCTCAGCATTAAATGTCAAACATCTGATCATGTTATCTATGTTCTGTACAGTACTGTGTATAATGGCTGTTTGGGGGAGTAGTGCAAACAGCTATATAAACTTTGACGTGACAGAGTAAGACATGCATGATAGTCATATAATGTGTAGCTTAGCATTGGCAACTGCTGTACCAGGCTAGTATAGTAATATAGCATTTGCAGCTATATATACTCCCTGTAATATTACTGTATGCACACATGTGACAACTGTTCATGTTGTAGCAAGGCCCAACAGGTCATCCGTGAGGTCTACAGACTTACAACAGTGTGGACCTTGTGTGTGTATGGCACACACATATGGAGAGATATTTATGTGTCAGATATATTAGCATCTTAGCATGTGCATAGAGCAAGGGACATACTGCAACTCTTTGTGAAGGGTGGACATATAAATGTTGGTGAAGGTTGTTATGTGCATATTTTTATGTAAGTTGTAGTGTGTGGCAAACAAGACAGCATACAGTGCTGGCATATGACATGTGGTGTTTAAACACTGTGTGTATGATTTGTTAGGTTTTTAGTCTTCCAGACAGGGGGTCCTGCTAAAGATACATGGGCTGGGAATACCTTCAATGCATTCTGCACAAGACTGTGCAATATTATTACATAACTGTATTCCTCTCAACCTTTGCATAATTGACATTCCCACCATGAAAGGTGGACTGTATATGTGCCTATATGTATATCTATATGTACACCAATGGATGCTTATATGTACGCTCAAGCTCAATGTTGTAAATGTATTGCCATCCCTTTTGTTAAAAACCCTGTACCCATGAACTACCATATAGGTGGTAGTCTACTCAAGACCAAAAGTGTAATAAGAGACCACGGGACACAGGTGGGCAGTAGTGTCCCTTTTGATAATCACAGTGTCACACTAGTCATGTAAACTGTGTACGGTCCACATGTCATCAGAAAAGGTGTGTCATCCATGGAAAAAGAGGTCAGTGTTCCACTCTACTCATCAGTCATAAAACCCATCATAGAGTACAATGGCCCTTTTGGTATGTACCTCAGAGGACATCTACAGAAACTGTAGACGCCAGACACATACCTCACAAAGAGTATTACCAGACTCAAACAGATGCCCTATGCAGACTGTCTTACAAAACCACAGATACACTGTGTCACATACCGCCTACCCAGAGGCAACCTCTGCCTAACATACAAAGCTATGCCAAACCCATAGGTGATGGACATGCTCCATGTAAACAGATCAAAATCACTACAAGCTACACACTGTACTGATCTAAATCTTGTAACATCAAAAAGCAGCACATGCTGGAGTGGTACATTCTCATCTCAGACACATACCATACTCTGGAACTAACTACCTGTCAATAGCAAATAAAGGTCCTCATTAGCAGTTGTCATGAATAATCCTGATGATTGGATGTGAGATAGGAAATAAAACCCGGGAATCACCTCTGTGGCTCTGCATGACAGGGGCACATGAACTTAAATTACATGGGTGTTGAAGGGCAGGGTACCGTATGGCTAGGCTTCCATAGGCCCTACGCTAATAGCCTATTAGTTACCTAGGACCCAATACACAAACGCATGTACTTGTTGCATTAATTGCTATGTGAGGTTGATTGAGTGTGTTGTTGAATGTGTAGGTGAATGTGTCAAAGTTGTGTATATGTGTGATAGCCTAGTGGGAAACTGTTTATATCTTGATATGTAGTGTTCTAGCTCTGATCCCAGCAAAAGATATGTATGCTATTGCTAGGCAGGAAAAGCAGTATGGCATACAGTGTGACGTAGTCCCATGGTGTTGACTGGGGTGTGCCATTGTAGGCTAAAGCAGTACATGTATGTTTATTGATTGTTAACACTAGTGAATACAAATCCCGTATGAACTGTAGTACTACCTGAAACTGTAGGCCTAAACAGCACAGTATGGTGTATATCCACATTGCTTGGAAACACTGTTTTGTTTGTTACCTGTAGTCCTCACACATTACATACCTCAGGCATAAGGTTTTATAAGTGCTGACACACAGTACTGTATGGTACACAGGTAAAGCTTATCTGGGTTGCCATACCTTTGTGTCTTGTAGGTATGTCTGATGTGTGTGTGGGTATGCCTGTAACATGGCCTCGGTCGTATGTGTGTTACAGGATATAAGTGCATACCTAGCAACACGTATAGTGTAGTACAGCAGTATGTCACCTATATTGATGAATGTGCACATATGTTACTTAGGGGTTTGCTATCAACAAGTAGCATGGTGTACTGGTAGTACTGTAACTGTACTTTGCATTCATTTCAATGGATGACATATGTCTGTATGCATTAGCTTCATATATACCTCCTGTGGCTAGGTGGTGCACTGTGTCACATACAGTGTGCCATGTACTGTTGTATAGTCTTATGTACTGGTTTCTCTTTGTTGCTGTGCAGAACATGGTTTAATATATAGAACATGCCAGGCACTGTCAGACAGTTGTGGGCTGAGCACTGATATGTGGTATTAAAAGTGTGTATCTACTAACAGCCAATAGCTTGCTATATATGGCATTTCATTCATATCTGTACTTTAGAATGTTAAGTGTGCCACATGACTTGCTCACAGTTATTGTTTTATTGTCTTCCAGGGACATGTCTCACCATCACAACCCTGCGTATTCCCCTGAAGAGGAAGAAATCATAATATCCACCCTACTACAACATCACACCCTGCTGTTCTCCAGAACCAGCCAGGACCAGCATGAGCGCACTGCACTATGGCAAGATGTTGTCCGTCAGGTTAATGATGTAGACATGCATAACTGGACTTATGAGCAGGTACGCCATCACTGCAGTGATTTAATTAGACATGTCCGGCAGCATGCCTCTGATGTCTGCAGACAACAGCTTGCCACAGGTGGTGGTGCAGCATTACATCTGCCCCTCACTAGAGTAGAGGAGCTGCTCCTCAGTGTGGTGGCTCCTGGCTAGCCACTACAACAGACATGTGTCATCATGGAGGCCGGAGTCACCCAACAAGTTGACTCAGAGCATGCAGGTAACATGGCATATCTGTAGACTACTGTTAGCTCAATTGTTAGAACATGCATATGTCAGATGTGTACTGTGTATTTAGAAGATGTGAAGCCTGGTGTTTTGCAGTACTGATAATTTGGAACATAATCTGTATGCCTGTGACTGTCAACCATTGTACTACTGTAAAATTACAAACTCACAGCAGCAATGCCATAGTTGTTGACATTGACAGACTGTCTCATATCCTTGTTGGTCCCTCTGGTGTGACAGCAAGACAGCAGACCCATGCTAGTGAGTGTTTTACATTTAATATAGCAAATAACATGCGCATGTCATAGGTGAGTTGTAGGCCATAAACACATGTAAAACACCAACACATAATGCATGCTGTGCATGTTTTCTGTGGGAATATGCACATCCCAGTAACATGAGTAGCTGTCTCAAACACATGCAATACACAGAGCATCCCAAACAATTGTGGTACACTTGTAGTGGACATTGTATAGGCAGGGTCAATACACATGCACACAACATACACCACTTTGTCATACACAGTACGTGTTAATATGATACACATGGCATATTTAGACACCTGCTTTAAGGTCAGACTCCAGTATCCCAAATTTCATCCACACAGCACACATACTATACCTGAGGGGTAGAGGCCTATCATGGGCCGGTGCAACACTCTTCAACACACAACACATTCGTGTTAGGCAATGCTCCCTATTGAACGCCTTACATACCCATGTAACAACTGCTTGTGAAATGGTTAATGTAGCCACAGTGCTGCAGTTCAGGTACAGCAAGATTGTTGCCAGTGTGGCACACATTAGTGGCTTTGAGTGACCACATGATGCTGCCTGATGATAGCTCATGGTACTACATGACATCCAGTTACAGTAACTACAGTACTACACATAGCATTCATTGCTATACACCTGAAGGTTGTGTGCATCCAGCCATGATATGTATACCTGTGAGTGATGGTGCACAGGACATTGGAAAGCATTTAATAATTGCACAGCAATGTTGTGTCCATCTACACATTGTGTTCCAGAGTGAGGCCAATCATTGAACAACACACATGCATCAAAGACATGTATACTGTTATTAACAAGGACTCTCTACACTCACACTGTATGCTGTTGAGCAACACACATCCTGCATGCTGACACATGTGACAAGACTCTTTGGCTTGTGATACTGTACTCCACCATCAACCACTAATTAGTATGTTCTGGATTGCTGTTGGTGTATGTGTGTGTGTGTGTGTGTGTGTGTGTGTGTGTGTGTGTGTGTGTGTGTGTGTGTGTGTGTGTGTGTGTGTGTGTGTGTGTGTGTGTACATGTGTGTATGTGAGTGTGTCTACTTTAGTGAGTAGTGTATTTGTGTTCATGTGTTCATGTGTGCATGTGTGCATGTATTCATGTGTGCATGTGTGAATGTGGTCATTTGTGCATGTGTGCATGTGTGCTAACATCATGTACAGATTGTAAAGTGTGTTTCCTGTCTTCCTCTCACAAGTGCTGAGGTTGGGTTGGTTGAGAGCAGCAGGGAACCTGAAGTCACTGCCACAAATAGTAGAAATGATGATACATGTGTTGTGGCACAGGCAGGTTTGACAGAGTCTGTCGTTGGGCCGCCAATTAACAGTACACAACTTTCCACCCCATCTATGCACACATTCATACTGCCAATACATCCCTCACCACCAATGGCCTTAGTTGAGGGACAGCATACAGTAGGCATTGACCAGGATAGTGTTTTATTTATGGCACATGCATCCTCTCACAGCAGCCATACCCATATTCTTGGAACGGTTCCACAAAGGCAGATGTCCAGGGGTTCTCATGGGAGCACTGCTGGTTGTAATGCCCTGGCAGACGTGCCCCCCAACAGGTCTTACAACCTCAAGTATGTTCCGGGCTGTAATGTAGGCACAGGCACATATGGAATGGTACACCAGACAGGGGCTAAGGGTGCAGAGGGCCCATAACACTGCTATCAATGACAGTATCCATGACCTTGCCGGTGCCATCCGTAATTACACCGAGGTCATTGATAGACGTTGGGGAGACATTAGATGTCCTCCGAAATGTCATGTCCATGTGCCAGGACAGTGCGGGACAGCTGAGATGTCGATGTGGACATATGCCAGCAACATTATCGGCTGGCAGTAGTCACGGATGACCCACAAGTCACAGCCGCTCCCGTAGTGGCAGTACCAGCCCCAGCAATGTTGGGGCTGGGCTGTCAATAGACCATCCTAGAAGACCACGTGCATGTCGCTCTGGCCAGTCCCAGCAGGGACATGGGTCCAGTCGACATCTCTCTGCCTCTGATGATAGTACCTAGTCTGGCTTAGTACCCGATACTGCCTGCAGCACCCCTGCCAGGCACAGGTACTGTGTCCGTGGCCAGAGACGGTGATCTGTACAGCCTGGCAGGTACAGTCTGTGGCTGTCCCACAACCTCCCGTATATGGCAGCCACATGGTGCAACTGTGTGCATGCAGACACACACACATAAACCAAACAACTAGGGCTAACACATACACACACTCATTATAGGTTCATAGGTTAGTACTAGGCTAACTGCCCTTGCAAGCCATTGTAAGCCTAGCCAATTATCCCTTGTGAGACTCAAACTCTGCACTTTGTGTTTGTAAGGCAAACACCTTAACCATTAGACCATCCTCCCAACCACAATACATCAACATTGGCCCATGCTGTACTGTTGTCCCTCATACACACACACACACACACACACACACACACACACACACACACACACACACACACACACACACGCACACACGCACACACACACACACACACATACATGTCGATTGGATGGGTCAATGTCAGGCTCTGGCAAACCAACAACACACCCTGTGCAAATGATGAAACTGTGCCACCTCCTGTCATCTGTAACATTGATGCAGGAACAGGCTAACATGGTGCTGATGCACAGGGTGACTTTATAGCAGTGTAGCAATGTTAGCATGTTGTCATCAGTAAAGTGTAATGATATCCTTGTAGGTATATCTGAGCAGGCATGATGCATTAAAGCTATGATTGCCAATGTAGTATTGTTTACACCAGTGTTAATTCCAAAAATGTATTGTCCGCCCATGTGCAACTTGGCTGATGTGTGTAGTTTTGGTAGCATGTGTTAGTGAGTGGACAGTACGTGTGTGATGTGTGCAGTACAGATTTGCAGGTGTACATTTGTGAACATGGTGGAGGTGCACTGTCTGCATGTACGTGCATAGTGGACACATGGGAAGGGTGACATGCCCTGTATTACACAGTGTTAACATCTCATAGTTTCTATTGGTGGCCAGTATGCATTTTACTACACATATGTTTTAACTTGGGTACACATGTGTGTATGACATGGTTTGAGACTATGCTGTGGGTGCTACTGTTAATATCTGTCATTGGTTTGCATTCTGGTAGTATACACAACCTCAACAGCCTGACTACAACCAATCGTTAGATGATGTCTTGACAACGGACACACAGATGTAGGAAACTCAGTAACATTTGGATCCTTCCGGTACTATACCATACCAGTAACCAGTGTTATTGACGGCCACCCATTCCAGGACCACTCCTGTTTGGCATATAGCCCTCCTAGGTACAAGCAAACACACTAGGGATATGTCCGCCCACATCTGGAAATGCATACAGTGGCCTACAATGCATTCTCCAGATGAGACACTTATCCTCCACAAGGGTATCATACAGACAGATACTTGTTGTCCAGCCCATGCTGTAAAGCTATAAGCTAACTATAGCATAGTCATCCACATTTACTAAACGTAGTATCCCAACAGTTCCACATAGGTAGTAGCCCCCAACATGTAGAACGGGTACCGATGTGTACATACAGCCCAGTGTTATGTCATCTGTCCTTTGGTATTCACATTTACAAAGGTATTCTGACGTCCCTTGGTGTATCACATAAGCAATAAGGGGTCTGTATGCATATCCACAAAGGTTGTTGTACACCTATAATGAATGTCCATTATTGACAGACTGTGTTGTGTTTGAACATGTCTGAAATATATCCCAGGCATAAACCCTCACTCACACTATTCTATAGAAACTGTCATGGGTGTGTGTGACACAGATTACCTAGGCCACAGATCACTACAGTGGTTGGCCTTGTCACAAACATACATATGTGACCTAAGGTCTGAGAAGCAGTAGCACAATCTGTCAAAGGTAACAGATGTATTTATGTAGAAAGCAGACTTCACACCTATGAACTAATTGAGGTCACATGTACATATATGTATTTGCCACACAGATATGTCATACAGTAGTAAAAGCAAAAACCACAATATATTGACCAACAGTGTCACACACACACAGCAATTACAGGATTCAAACCCCTTCTTAACTATGTTATGATACTAGAGAAGTACGCATTAACATGACATACTATATGCTTTACTGGGAGTTTTCATTTCCATTGCTATCTTTGTAGGATGCTGACATCATCAGACTTGCCAAAGATGAATATACCACTTTTAAGGTGTTTTCCTAGTCTCCAAAAAGGGCACTACTCTCAAAGAAAATCACACAGAAACACACCCCTCCACACACACTCAGCAATTGCAGGATTCAAGCCCCTACCTAACTATGTTATGATATAAGAGAAGTATATATTAACACGACGCACTATATGTCTTACTGGGAGTTTTCATTTCCACTGCTATATTTGTAGGATGCTGACATCATCAGATTTGCCAAAGATGAATATACCACTTTTAAGGTGTTGTCCTAGTCTCCAAAAAGGGAACTCCTCTCAAAGGAAATCACACCCCCACACACACACACACTCAGCAATTGCAGGATTCAAATCCCTACCTATGTTATGATACTAGAGAAGTGCACATTAACACGCCATGCTGTATGCTTTACTGGGAGTTTTCATTTCTATTGCTATCTTTGTAGGATGCTGACATCATCAGACTTGCCAAAGATGAATATACCACTTTTAAGGTGTTTTCCTAGTCTCCAAAAAGGGCACTGCTCTCAAAGGAAATCACACACAAACATACACCTCCCCAACCACACACAGCAACTGCAGGACTCATACCCCTATCTAACTATGTTATGACACTAGAGAAATACACATTAACACAACATGCTATATGCTTTACAGGGAGTTTTCATTTCTCCTGCTATATTTGTAGGATGCTGACATCATCAGACTAGACATGGTAATGTGTGTGCACTTTGTTTTAGGCAATCTCAGGACTGAGCCATGGAGTAACAGCAGGTGTTAGCAGCTTGACAGGACTCCACAATTCTTACCTTGTGTGATCTATCTGTGGCCCAGTTACCAATCCATCAGATGACAATACATATTTATGCACAGGTTGTTGATTTTGTGGATACAACATGTGTCTGGGATGTTGGAAAAGGGCTATTCAAAGTCTATGTGGGACATGTGTAGCTCATTTCATTGATGTATGTCCTGGGTGACTGCCTTGCAAACAGTCTAGCAGGTTTGGGAACCATGATCTGCCCATGACCAAACCAGAAGTGGTAGGGTTGTGTGTTTGTAGGCTTCCAATAGCTCTGTTTATGACTTCAATCATGATGGACTCCATGGCCTTGCAGATCAGACTTCATAGGCTTATAAGACTATAGTTCCCATGGTCTGTTGCGCACCAACACTTGTGGAGTGTGCCAAATGTTGCTGTAACCCATTCAACAGTTTCATATTCTGTAGAGAGGGTGAGGCTCAACAGACTGTTCAGGTGCAGGGTCTGTTTATTCTGCAGTTCAGTTATGACACATATAGGGAAACAATGTAATTCCATTGATGCCATGTTTTCAGCTTTGGAAGGAACTGTTTACCAATTCTATATGTGATATCTCCTGGCATGATGATAGGGCCTTTTGTCAGTGGGAGGTGGGTATGTATGTATGGGCCTGTCTGACAGGATGTTGGCACTGTCAGTCATTTACAGTTGGCCCTGACTCCGGACATATATGAGTGTACATTGCTATTTATGACATAGCTAAAGGAAGTGTCATGGTTCTGTATGGACTCCTTCGCAGATAATTTTTCCATAACCTGGATTGGATAATGTATGGAGTGCACATTGTTTAGTGATGATACTGATTGCAGGTTTTTTATCTTCTTTGCTTTTCTAATTTCTACGAACAACCTACTTATCTGTAGTACATATTTGATTATGACAGGGTTCCAATATATTATATATGTGTCTGTTTTCATATAACTGTGTGCACAAGGCAGGATTGGTGAATAGTGAGAGGTTCCTGGGTTAACACATGCAACTGCCAGATATGTGTGGCCCACTGCTGTACTCAGACATGGCCTAAGTGTGTGAGCATGCCCAGTTTGACCTTTCAGTATGTTGTTGCCTGACATTTGCCTCATTTATTCAAGTGTGTGAGCATGTCCAGTGTGACCTTTCAGCATGTTGCTGTCTGAGGTTCACTACATTTGTTGACATGTGTGAACACGCCCAATATTAACATTTATACTGTATGTGTGTTGACAATCAAGTTGTAGTTTTACTGCAGAGCTCACCCTTTGTGTCATAAATCTACAGGGATTATGCTGTGCCTGCAGGGTTTCCATGAGACACTTTGAATAGACTTATCAACATTTCTTCAAACAGGCTGACCAGTGAAATACTGTCATGGTTTAGTGGTTCAGTACTTTGACTATAGTGCACAGTATCCTGGGTTTGAGGACTGTCACTGCATTTTTTTTTCATACTGGGCAGACCAGACTGCTTAAGGACCAGTAAAGCAAATATGAGCATGTTTACCTGTTTTTGCTCAACTTTGCCCAACTTTGCCTGAACTTGCCCAACATTGCTCAATGTTAACCAACATTGCTGAATGTTGCCCAATATTGCTCAACATTGCCCAAAGTTGTGCTAGTTAGTGTGTGCAATTTTGTTTACATATACTAAATAGTGGTAAAAGCTGTTTAGCACTGATTTATATTGCTTAAAACATGGCAATCATGCCTCAGGTGGTGCTGCAGGGCTGCCTATGTCGGATGCACACAGTACACTCTCTATATATGTTTGAAAACAGGTAGTGTCAAGTTAGGCATCCCTTTTACTATATGTGCGAGTCAGAGAGAGGTATCATTTCCAGGGTTCCTACTGTGCCAGTGTATGTGCTATGCGTTGCCTCTTTGCCAAGGCCAAAGCATACTGGGAACTCCTCTTTCTGCCTACTGGGGCAGGCTCAGGTTGTTCCTCCTCTGAGTTACGCTCTGCCTGTGATGGCCTTGGCAATGGTGGGGGGCTGTTTGGCCCGGCCATATGCTGCTCCTGCTGCAGCTGTTTTCGCAAGATCATATTATGTAGCATAGCACATACCATGACAATTTGGGTGCATGTAGTTGCTGAGTACTGCAAGGCTCCACCAGATATGTCCAGGCACTGGAACTGTGACTTGAGCAGCCCAAACACACACTCGATTACATTTCGTGTTTGTGCGTGTGCCTCATTATGGCGTTCCTGTTCGGGTGTGTATTTCTGATGGGTGTTATCAGCCATGGCTCCAGTGCGTATCCAGCATCCCCCACTAGGTGACCATGAGGGATGTCCCCATTGGCAAATGTCTGGTACAGCTGCGTCAGATGCCAGATATGGGAATTGTGGTAGCTTCCAGGGCAGCCAGCACACGCATTCAGTATTATGCCCTGGGCATCACACATGAACTGGCAGTTGATGGAGTGGAAGCCCTTGCGGTTAAAGTAGGCCCTACCCCACTCACCAGCTGGTGCTTTGATGCGTATGTGTGTGCAGTCTATTGCACCCACTACCTCAGGGTATTCCGCTATTTGCTGGAAAAGACGCATATTGCTGGCCAATACCTCATGGGAATTGGGGAAATATACATGATCACCAACATGTGCTGACATGGCATTCAGGAACTGGTGCAGTACCCTGGATGCTGATGCCTGTGAAATCCCCATCATATCACCAGTTGGTCTCTGGAAGGTACCTGTTGTTAGTATTCTTAGGCCAACACATGCCTTGGTTTCCACTGGGATGGATTCCCCTCTGTTGGTTCTGTGTGTGAGGCGTGGCCTGCACAGCTCAACAATTTGCTGCAAGAGGTCTCTGTCTACTCTATAGCGCTCCACTATCTCCAGCTCATGTAGCCCCTGGTAGGTTACTCTTCTCTGTCTCCTCACTGTGGGTTGCTCAGCAGCATTCACATTGTCACCACCCTCAGCATGTTGCATATGTCACCTTATAACAGCAATGGCAGCCCCTAACATATCTTTTGTCTCACTAAAACTTTTTAAGTTTTCATTTCTCTTAGTATACTGCAGTGTTACAGTGTCTCTGAGAAAAACATGGTGGAATGTTGTTTGCAGAGTTTTAAGTGCTGGGCAGGGCTGGGCTAGTGTACTGCCTGTGTAATTGCCTGATTCTGATTGTTTTCACCTGCTAGCTCTGCTAGTTCTTCTTGGTTAACTTCCTACTATTTGTTGTGCTTCCTTTTTCCTTTCTGTTTCCACAGGGGGCAGCGCCGTGCAAACACGCGCACACCAGCTCACACGCGCGCACACATGCTTACACAGGCTTACACGGGTTTCCACAACCTAACAGTTGCTTTCTCCTGCTTAAATGCGTGCACAGAGGCGCAATCGCGCTTACACAGATTTCAACAACCTTACACTTGCTTACTCCGGCTTAAACGCGCGCACACAGGCTCACGCGTGCGCATACAGTCTTACACGGATTTACAGGCACGCACCCACGTGCAAACACTTTGCAGGCACTTTTACAAGAAAATTTTGTGATATCCACGGCATATACCTTGAATTTCTTGGCTTTAGCTAGGATACCTGTTGACACATCTCTTCCAGTGATGAGTAACTGACAGCAAACACATGCCACTCTGCTGCAATCAGCTTACATTCTTTCATACATACCCCCCTCATGATGTCACCTATCTTCTACTCTGATACTCCCCTTATCCTATTCTTACACTTCACAGACTTGGCTCATATGCCATGTAAAATTGGGATTCACCATCCTTACCCTCATTTGCATAGGATTGCGTACTAATGTTTGGTTACATCTCTGGAATTTGCCTTCCCCCCATAGCAGCCCCTACTCAGTAACCATGTTGTCTTCAGCCTGCCATTCACCTGCATGGCAGATTAAACTTTTTATTACAATGCTTATTTTTGCCTCTTTTTGTATTATTTTTTTATTTTTAAAGCACCGCACGTTTGTGCGGCGCTACGCTATGCTTAAACATCGGAGATTGTGGAAAAAAAATATTGATTTTATTAATTTGCAACATGAATAAATGCCAATGTCCTTATATTTGGCCATTGGCATTCTTCTTCAACTGAATGCATCCTTTATTTGGAGCTGTCATTGCTCCTTTTAGCTATTTGCAGAACGGTATTCGGTTACCAACTGAGTACATTTCTGCAAATAACTCTACTCTTGTACAGACAGGTTACTGTTTCCTGGATCGCAAATTTACCTAATTTGCATAGCTTTCAGATGCAAATGGGGTAATTTGCATATCCTAACACTGTCCATGCAACGGTCATTTTAGGGGCTGTCTTACACGCCCCTACCGAATATTGCTGACTAGCTCGGCAGACATCTTGCCTTGCTCTAGTCTTACTCTACACGAACACGCAGTATAAGCCTTCCTGAATCCTGCCCAGAGAATGTCACTAACTTACACTATGGCAATCATTGTATGTCAAAGAACTGGCTGATTTCTTGCAAATTATATAAAAGTCTTATCTGTAAGCTCCACACACACTGACAGAGCTCAAAATGCCAGACAGTATACATGACATCTGCATCCTGTGATACTGAACTAGCAAGCGATGCATAGACAGTTTGCTACAAACAATACAGTAAAACCAAAATTACAAGTACAGAAGAAGCAAAAATACTAAAGACTATGAGGAGTCTTCATAAGATCTCTCCCCCTAGGTCATACAGCACAACTCATCTTCTCCAAAAGATTTTCCCTCAGACAGTCACTGAATGAGCACATTTTAAAGAAAGTACTAGCACAGTTTCTTACTTCCCAACAAATGAATCTGCAGAAGCTTAATACCAGATCTAACTCCCTCAGGCCGACTAACACCATTCCTGGGAACCTAGTGTCTCCCTTGGATGGTTTGCAGTTAGTAAGCTCATTTCTAGTAACGTGCACTCCTGGTCTCCTGCAGATGCAAAGATATAATCAAAGAGGTGACCACTAGCAATACTTACACCCCATATTTCTCATTTTTTGTAGTCATCCACATTTTTACGGATTTTGATACACTTTCCACTCCAAGCCTGAGTCTGACCAACAGCTGTATATGATTGGGGACTGACACTCAACCCTTACTCCAGATCCTTCCTAGCTTTCTCCATCAGTCCTACAACTACTAGCAACATACATCACCTTGATTTGAAACTCCCACCCCAGTCTTCGAGTATGACAGGCAGTTTGGCATTGTCTCACAAAGCTGATGTCATCATGCATGTCCCTGCACATTGATGATGTTGTTGATATGCTGGTGATGGGTGATAACGTCAGCCATAATTTAAAATTATAAATAAACATTTTTAAAAATCAGGAATTGAAGGGGCCACTCAGAAATTCATGGTACCCCATTATTTTGCTCTCAGAACAGGTAAATACTGAGGAATTTGGTACAGTTGAAAGGTATGTCAGGATGGTGTATGTGCTGAGTCATGCTACAGGTGATCTGAGATTTTGTCACAGTCCACTGATTTTGGGTGATAGCCTTGGATGCAGGTAAGACAGTGCATACTGCCTATCTTGATCTGGCATAGAGTTTGTACACAGTCACCCATGCAGGTATCATTGAAAAACTCTCCCAGCTGGGGATTAACTCTTATGACAGTAGATGGGTAACCAGTTGGCTCAACAACAGAAAACATGCTGTGAAAGTTGGTGAATCAACCTTTAGCAGTACAGCTGTCATCACTGGAATACTCCAGGGATCTGTGCTTGGCCCTTTACTCTTTGGAATCTAATTCTCAACAGTTCTGGCTAAAATAGATGGCCTTTGGCTTACTGCATGGACTAATTCTTGTATATTGCGTGCAATCATTGAGTTCACCTATGATGATAACATACTACAGGAGGGGCTAACACAGACAAATGATTGCTGACAAAGCCACACAGTCTACATATAAACACAAACGTGTTGTTATTTTGTTATTCTGCAAAGTGAAATTCTCTTCTAATACAGGATTGACTACACTCCCCTACACTGAAACCCAGTGATATAAGATCTGGGGACACGCATAGATAGCAATCTGAACTTCAACCACCAAGTGTGCACAGTGGTATGAAAAGGCTATGCTGTGCACATCATAAGTCATGCCATCATATTCAGATCTGAGGATTATACAACAGCACTGTACTTGAACCTCATCACAACACTTCTTCTTCTTCTTCTTCTTCTTTTGGCTTTTCCCGGTTAGAGGTAACCACAGCGGATCACCTGTCTGCTCATTACTGGCAGTGGAGTTTTACTGTGTCGAGTTGCCAGCCCGGCACGCAATGTTCCACAGAAGGCACACAGACACACGCACTCACACCTAGGGCCAGTTTAGAGTGTCCAATCCACCTACAGCGTATCTTTGGGATGTGGGAGGAAACTGAAGCACCTGGAGGAAACTCACATGACCACAGGGAGGACATGCAGAATCCACAAAGAAGGCACTCCAGCTGAGGATTGAACCGGAGAACTTCTTGCTGTGAGGCAGCAGCGCTAACCGTTCCACCCCCATGGCCACCTCAAACCTCATCAGAACACTAATACAATATAATGCTCTCTTTTGTATGCACCTTGCCAGACACATGCAGCAGCTGGAGAGACCACAGGGGATTCTCAGCAAGAAAACACAGGTCCTATAAGCCATGTCATGACTTGTGAGGATAGACTGAAAGCCATGCCACTGGAATCTGTATCATACAGGGTGAGGTGACTTCTGCCTGGCCTCAAGGCCAGTCTTTCACACTGCCATAGTGAGAATAGTGCACATCCACAAATCAGACATAGGTGATGACATCAGCAGTGTCTAGTGAGGAGAATATGTAAATAGCAGTGTTCCACATACTGGTGTAAAAGACTCTGTCTAATGTCAAGCAGGTGCACAAACACAAACCCACATACCCCAGTTGACTGCACTGAGAACCGAATCCCTACCTATCTAAGTATACAGACTACAGAGCTCAGTACTTTATGCAAGGGCCATGGTACATGTATGACCTTTACAAAGCTGCAGGAAAAGTTATAGTGGATGACATCAGCAGTGAATGTTGAGGAGAAGATGTCGGGAGGTCTGCATTAAATGGATGTGTAGCCATGTGCAAGCGTCAAAATACTGCCAAACCATATAATTGGAGTAGTTACTGTAGAATGCACACTTATGGTCTTCTGGATAAATAGACACACACACACACACACACACACACACACACACACACACACACACACACACACACACACACACACACACACACACACACCATTTGACTGCTGTGAGAACAGAACCCCCTACTTAAGTACACAGGCTACAAAGTTCAGTACTTTATCTAAGCACCACAGCACAAGTCTGACTTTTACAAGGTTGCGGGATAACTTATAGTGGATGACACTAGCACTTAATTTTGGAGAGAAGATGTTGGGAGGCCTGGATGAAATGCATGTGTAGGCATGTTCAATTGTGAAGATAGTTCTAGTTCTGCTTACTATTAGATTGATGTACACAGTATATCACACAACATTTGATATTAATTTATGCAGTGTAGTTGATATATTTATCAACAAGTACTGAGATATCGGGGTTGCAGTGCATGTGGGTAGGTAACACATGCCTTCTTTGTAAATATGTATGTTCTTAGATAGGGACATACCTCTTAGCAATCCCTGATTTTCAGGGATGTCCCTGATTTTGACTCACATTTTGGATATGACCCTCTTAATCCCTCCTAAAGCTGGTGTCTTTTGGAAAAAAGTGGAGAATTACTCTTAATGAACAATGACAATTATTACAATTATAAACATCTTTTACTTAAGAAAATGGATATTAGTTCTCATTTTTTTCTTATTCTGTTAATGTCTCTACTTAATAGCACTAATATTTTAGAAGTGTCCTTTGATTGTCCCTGATTATGTCTGGATTTGTTCCTGATTTTGTTAAGATTTGTCCCAGATTTTTCAAAAGGTATGGATAGGGCCTTCATTTTTATGTTTCCATGTATAGTTTCATGGCATTAAGACTAAATGAACAGTAACCAGCACTAATACATGCTATTTACTTGCATAGTGCAACAGCGAGCAGCGGGTTTGAATGATGGATGGCAAAGTGTTTGCGCATGCGAAATATGCATTTCCATTACTTTCCCTGTTTGTACTAGTTAAGCAGTGCACAAATGCAAGCCTCATTGCTAAAATTATGAGAGTTAGTATTGAGTGTTTGAAAGACTCTTGTTGCTTAGCTGACTCTATTGTTGCGGGTGTAAATGCATTGGCACATTTCTTTTTGAGTCCAGATGATACTGGGTTCAAATCCAAGTGCATCCAGTACTTTAACTAAACAGTGATGATGCAATGATATTATTCTTCATAGTGCATTCAGCATCACCATCACTTGGCATTGGTGCATCATGCCAAACTCTGTGTAATCACAGAGTCCAAAAAGTGAAGGGATCCATTGCTTTTTTTTTGTACTTATGTGTGTTGTGTATGATTCTATTTTTTGACCAGAGTACAGCTGTTAAAACGGGGTAGGTAGGAAAGTGGTGAAATGGGGATCAAGCAGGGGAAAGAACAAAGGGAAAGCAATACAGGAATGTGCATGAAGGAGGTAGGAAAGAACCATAGCTATCCCTTTCATCAGCAGTGTAAACTGAAAATATGTGCAGACTATTAGTTGAATTTGGGCTGTCTCATCCAGAAAAAAGGGGGAGAGGGTTGTGGTGAGAACAACGTAATAATTTTGTATAGTCAATTGGACGGAATCAAGTGTGTCAAGAAGACACATGTGCAAAATGGAGAGCTATGTACAATACAATATTTTTTGTGGGACAGGTGCCTATTTTTTTAATTCAGTAAGAAAGGAATGCTTGGTCTGGATGTTGGCATTTCTGGGTCAGGTACGTTGGGTAGGTCAGGAAACAAATGCAAACAAACAAGACAAAACACAGGGATGGTGAATGACACAAAGGTTTGAGGGACACCATGCTTAGAGTGATGGAGTGGGCAACCCAGGCTCATGCCCATAAAACATGGAGACAGTGATAATCTAGTTCTCACCCACTAGACTGTCATCACTGTCTCCTTACTCCACTCGTGACTGGAGTGCTTGATATCTTCTCCTCCTATGGACAATGATGGAGAGCAGCCTGTCCATCTGGTGTAGGCATACACCAATGGTACAGTGCACAACCCTACACACCAACCCTGGCACCTCCAGGAGGGTGATGAAATCCCATCTCCTCCACTACTAATGGAGGAGACCACACCACCAGCTGGGGTAGTACTACCTGAGGGCAACAAGTAGCACAATGGCAGCAGAGGCAGGACTCTCAGTTTGGATCCCAGATGTGCTAAGCATTGATGCTGGAGCCTGGAGCAGAGACAGGCTGATCTACAGGAGCTGGCTTACCTCACTGTGCTGTGAAGCATTTAGTGATTTATTACTGATGGATGACATGAGGACATTGTGAAGACACATAATAGAAACAAAAAAAGAGATAAGGGTTGGGGTGAAATAAAAAGAGATAAAATCTGTGCCATCATATGTGACATACAAAGCATTATCACAATTATACAACTATTTCATCTGAAGTATTACATTTAAGTATATGCCCTAACAACTACAAGCTATAATTAGAAATTGATCAAAGTAATCCTTTAAATGTGCTTATAGTACACATATGCTTGGTGCAATTATACAGATTACAGTCAATAGTAGGGCATTATGCCACTGTACAGAGTTTAATTTAAGGAATGTTATTAAAGAAGTGCAGTACTGTATAGCTGTTACTTGTGGTATTTGAACCTACAACCTCTGACTACAGTCTTACACTTGACTCTTACAGTTGGTTTGTGCTACAGACTAATGCATGCATATTGTTTTTTACAGTAAGAATAAGCACACTCATTTACTACTACTATATAGAAAACCCAAAAATCTATCTTTTAAAGCTACAAAAATACTTCTTTTGTGCTTCATACATACCACTTGCTTCCCCTCAGTCTCTCCAGTCCAAGAGCAAGAGCTTGGATATTCAACTTTATTTTGGCATTAGCTGTGGAAAGAAAACAGAAAAAACACAGGAGCATTATGTATACCAGTCTATATTTAGCTTTCTATGTATTAACAATTTATTAGCATACTTACACAACATGGGATGTCACCAGTTTGATATTTAGTCAACCACTGGCTGAGGGTATTCCCTATTGCACCTTTTTAAGTCATTGAAATGATTCCTCTAGTATGTGGGATGCCAGTCACACTGGATACAGCCTGTGCCAAACTACTCCAAGCCTCAAACTTGTATTGGGAGGCAGAATTGTTCCCCTGCAGAAGCCTTTGGTTGTGGCTCTTTACCAGCAGTCCAATAAATATCCTGGACTCCTGAGAACCCCACATCTGTGCCCTACACTGGGCACCTTCCTCTCTAACACCAAACATGTCTAATACCAGAACTAGAGCAATTGTAACTAATGATTTCTTGCCAATTCCTGTTATCGTGTTTACTGGTAGTGCACAAACTAGTGCAATGGTGCCTTATCCCTCATAATTCATATCACTATCTAAAGTGTTATAAGTGAGATTGAATATAATGGGAAATGGAACAACAGTAAAATTTTCTGAAATGTCCTGTATTAGATCCCAGGAGCATATACATGGCAGCCCTACACTTACACCTGTTGCCACAAGAATGTTGAAACAACACTTGTATTTTTTTATGTTCATTACTATAAACCGGACTGTCACAACAGTAAAAATAGGTTGCATACCCTGTACTAGAAATTAAGGCCATCTGTATTATAGCCCTACACTTACACCTTCTGCCACAGGAGTTACATGACAATTGCATAATTTCCTATTCATTTTCAAGTTTTGTGTTTTAACCACCATGCAACATCACTTTGCTTGTTTGCACAATGCACACTAAAATGAATTGAATGCATCCATTTTAAATAATTGACTGTCTGCATCCTGTCTGCAGGTGTTCAGTGGTTGCAGGTATGGGGAGCCTTGCTAACTGCCATGATAAAATTGCAACAATGTATCCTATTTGATCCTCATACCTTTACAGACACCCTGTTTGCAGGTGTTTTGTCTGGTTACAGTGTGGAGTGGTGGTCTGGATTTGGACACTACTAAACTCAGTGCAAGTGAGAAATAGCATCCATTGTTTTGGTCCATTTCCCTGTTTGCACTAAACTGCACACTATGTAAACACTGGCTTTACAAAAAAATAAATACATAAATAAATAAATAATAAAAAAGGGAAAATTAATTGAAATGAAAAGCAATCTATGATATAAACACTGCAAAATGTCTGCTGGTACACATGAAATATTTTTCCAGAGGTCTGGATTTGAACTCTCACTCCAATGCATCTTCAGAACACAGTAAGGGTATCTTATCCCTCTTTGCCACACAGACAGCTTTGCAGCAGAGAACTGAAATCATTCTACACACAACCAACTGCATCATCCACAGTACTAACAACCATATTACAGTTATTTGTGCACGTATTAATTGCAGATGTAGTACACTAAGTGATCACACAACCATTTATGACTACAGCTTGCAAAAATGTAACTCAGTCTTATATCTTTCTGTTTGTTGCTCATTCTTTTTCTTATCTGAACAGTAATCTGAGATATGCAGTCTGTAAGGCATCCATATCATTGCCCTTAAAACGTGTGAGGATATTAAATGGCAACAATATACAGTTGTCAACAAATGAAGGGAAGACTGGATGTGAATGAACAGAAACTGTGACTGGTGTGCTGCAGACTGACATTCCAAACCTTGATAAAATTACTTCTACACTTTGTAAGTCTAATCTGGCTGACACACCCACAGGAGGTAGGGCAGTCTGCATTGCTGATGTGTTTTCCTTCTCCCTACCAGTAATCATTCACAACTGCAATACATTAGCAACAAACACTGGAGTGCCTGCACTGTGTTTATATCAGATACATGGAGCTACATATTTGGGATGCAGCAATTCCAATGAGTTCACACCTGATTTGCATCTTTACTATGCTCACAGCCCTGAATCTACACCATAAAAAGACAACCGTGTAGCTAGGGATCTTGATGTTGAGGAGACTTGTTTATGTGGAGAATACAGAAGAGGATATTACTTTGGAAGATATCTGCACAGAAGACTACTGACCTTGAGAAGGTATGCTTGCATTTTTCAGCTATATACTGCATATGCTTAAATGTCATTAAGAAAAATCTGTTAGTATATAGATATCTACATTAGCAAATGCTACTTTTATCTGTATGCATTTCTTAGAAGTGTACTGATGGCATGGGCATGTTTGTCAGGGCATTTCACTTTCTCAGATAAACAGCCTTATTAACTGTCATCACAAGTGCTGATGTTACAACTATTTTTCTGTGTACAGTCTTCTCTGGTTATTTCTATGAAATTGTAAATATCCTATATTGTCAATGACAGTACAAGGACAAAATGATTGACTTCAACAATTGGCAAAGCTTCTGGTGTCATTCTAAGAGGATCCAGTATCTGTCTGCCTGGGATGACATGATCGACAAACCACGATGCTTTGCAAGAGATGGAGTGCACCTGTTGCCCTTGGGATTCCAGATACTGGCTAAGGCTCTTTCCACACCTACAGTGCCTTTTTTAGGCAAGATTCAAATGACAAATTCACCACCGTAACAGGTACAAGCAAGCAAAATCTGAGAGTAATGCTATTCAATGCTAGAAGTCTAAACCTCAAAATGCACTCACTCGAGGCACTCCTTAAAATGGAGAACATCAACATCTGTGCAGTGACAGAGACCTGATTCAAGGCTCCAGAGAGCACCCCTGCATTACCAGGCTATAATACATAGCACACCTTTTGGCCACTTAACTTGGACCGAAGCACTAAAGGCAGAGGTGTGCCCATATTCATTAAGGATATCCACACCTCCAGGCTAGTTGCTCAGCATAATGCATCTGAGATTATCCAAGTGCAACTAACTCTGGGCAAGACCGCAATGCAAAGTGTGTCTTGCTACAGATCCCCTACCATGCCCCAGGATTCCCACTCCTCATTTCTTGATACACTGGAAAATATTAGGGTACAACCTAACACCCTAATAATGGGCGATTTCAACTACCCCACAATTAACTGGGAAAACGACTCATGTACCAACTCTTGTGCTCAACGTTTTCTGGAATTCATAAATTCCAATGCCTTGGATCAACCTATCCACACACCCACCAGGGGCAGCAATATCCTAGACCTGGTCATTGCTAACATGGGAAACTGGCTTTCCACACCAGAGGTCAATCCTTGTTGGTCAGATCCGACCACAAGCAAATCACCCTAGACATCCACATCCAAGCCCCACCCCTCATTAGGGAAACCACTGTAAAAAATTTCTCCAAAGCCAACCTCACGCTTCTTAAGACAGAAGTGGCAAACTTCATGACACCAATGCTGATGGACAATAGAGATACGACTGCTGAATCCTATACAATTGCACTTTATAAGCACTTACATGAGTGCATGGATCGTGCAATCCCTAACAGAACCAAGAAGCTATCCTCCAAAAAAAGGAAGCCAATCTGGTGGTCCCCTGCTATAAACAAACTCTACAACAGAAGAAAGAAACTGTTGCAAAAAAGAGTAAAATCACATGATTGGAGGAACTCCGTGGTCAGCCTCAGTAAGAAGCTGAGATCCCTCATAAAATCCTCCAAAGCTAGTTACGAAAACAAAATCGCTACTGATTCTAAAGACAACCACAAAGCATTCTATAGCTATGTCAAGAATCTCAATGGCAACATTCAGATCTGCTCTGAGTTATGGCACAATGGCACTAAATATACACAACCAACTGATAACATCCTGGCAGATAGGTTCAGTTCATAGGTTCATAGGTTCATAGGTTCATACTAGGCTATCTGCCCAAGGGCATTTATAAGCCTAGCCCAGAGTTTTTGTGGCTTTCGCCACCCCTTTAGTTTGAAGAAAACTATGCCCATTGTTTTGCTGTGCCTCTGTCAAGCAGAGACACTGAGGTAATCCCTGGGGTATATCTGCGATCTCCCATCCATTGGTCAAGATTTCTCTTGAACACGGCCAGCGAGGTGCTCTGCCTCACATGTACCGGGATTTTGTTCCACAGCATAGGGAGTCTTTGGGTGATGAATCTGTCCCTCCAGCACACCCTATTAATAACCGTGTCAAGGTTTAAGTCTCCCGCCCTTGTAGTTCTGAGGGATCTAGATTTTTTGAGGTGAAGCATGTTCATCAAATCTGGGTTTGACATGGCCTTGTATGTCAGGCACAGGTCACCTCTGAGCAAGTGGTAAGTGACTGAATAGAGCTGAAGTTCTTTCAGTCGGGCAGCATAAGACATATTTTTGAGACCCTTTATCCTTTTGGTGAGGAACTTTTTGGGCCTTTCCAGCTGCTGCTTGTGTCGGGTCAGATACATTCCAAATGGAGCATTGTACTCAATCATTGGTCTGATGAGTGATGAGTACAGGGGGACGATGACCTCCCTTGATCTAGATGTGAATCCCTTCATAATCAGGTGGGCAATGTAGAAGGTCTTCCTAACTACTTTAGCAATGTGAGTGTCAAACAAAAGGTTACTGTCAACCTGAGTCCCAGGATCCCTGATAACTTCTTCTGTGCTCAGTGGATTGCCACCTATATGGTAGCTAGGGGTAACCTTGTTTTTCCCAAAGGGTATGACTATGCATTTCTTGGCGTTTAACTTTAGGCCATGGCTCTGGCACCAGTTATCCGTTTCTGTGAGACCCTTCTGAAGGATATCTGTGTGAGATGTGTTTTCGACTATGGCGCCCAGTTTGCAGTTATCTGCAAACTTTGTCAGCCATAACCCTCCTGTGTTTGCTTGTACTTCAGAAAAGTAGATGCCGAACAAGAGTGGGCCCAGGACTGAGCCCTGTGGGACCCCACTTGTGACAGGCTTTGAGTCTGGCATGGCGCCAGCAACTCTGACCCTGTGGGTTCTGTCACTTAGCCAGTTTGCAACCCATCTTGTGATGTATGGGTTTACATTTAAGCTGATGAGTTTTTCAATGATACCTGAGTGGGGTATTGTGTCGAAAGCCTTTGCCAGGTCGAGGTAGGCTGTATGGACTGCCTTTCCCTCATCAATGGCCTTGGTGACTGTTTCGAAAAAGTTGACCAAGTTTAAAAGGCATGATCTGCCTTTGACAAAGCCAAACTGGGTTGGATCCAAAGTCTGCAAGTTCCCTATGTCTTTATTTATGAGTTCCATTATGATCCTCTCCATGGCTTTGCAGATCAGGCTTGTCAAGCTGATGGGACGGTAATTTCCAGGGTCAGTGGAAGTGGGACCACAGTTGCCATGCGCCACTCCTTGGGTATGTATCCTGAGGTGAGGCTAAGATTAAACAGCTGTCCTAACTGCGGGTTTAATTCCTCGTTGAGTTCGTGGAGCACACAGCCGGGGACACCATCCAGTCCCATGGATGCTGTGTTTTTCGCCTTAGAGAGAGCAGTTCTCACCTGGGCGTTAGAGATGTTTGGGGGGCTACAATCCTCTGGTATAGATATCTCTCCTTTTGGGGGGGGGAGAAGTTTGAACTGAACCTGTCAGCCAGTATATTGGCAATGTCTGTAGGTTCAGTAATTTTCACATCATTTTGAACTAATTCTGAGCATATCTGGGAGTTTCCTCCCAGGTTTCTAACATAGCTAAAGAAGGCCTTATGATTGTCTTTTGAGTCCTTAGTGATTTTTCTCTCAAAATTTGCCTTGGATGATTTTATGAGAGCTCTTAGTTTTTTACTTATAATGATCAAAGGTGTCTTACCTTTTAAGGATTTTGCTCTATCTTGTAGTAGCTTCCTCCTTTTGTTGTAGAGCTTGTTTATGGCTGGGGTCCACCAGACTGGATGCTTGCCTTTGGCACAAAGAGTCTTTGTTTTGTTTGGGATTGCCTGATCCATGCAGTCCTGTAGATGCTGGTAGAAGGCATTTGTAAGTGATTCAGCGGCTTGGGTAATGTTTACCGCCGGCTCGGGGGCCTTAAAAGAGACCACACTAGTCTTTAGAAGTGTGAAGTCGGCTTTTGAGAAGTTCTTTACTGTGGTCTTTTTTATCTCAGGTGGGGGCGGGATGAGGACCTCCAGTGAGATTAGTTTATGATCTGATCTCACCAGTGAGGGGTATACTTCCGGTGTTGAACATTGTGATCCCATGTTCATGATGATAAGGTCAAGTATGTTTTCACCTCTTGTGGGGATGGTGACTAGTTGTTCCATGGCATTTGAGTTTATGAACTCCAGGAACCTTTGGGCTAGAGTGTTTGGGCTTGAGTAGTGATCCCAGTCTATATTAGGGTAGTTGAAGTCACCTAGTATGATGGTGTTTGGAGATACATTTATCCCCTCCAGTGTTTTCAGGAAGGCTATGTGAGTTTCCTGAGTTTGAGAGGGTGGCCTGTAACATACTACAAATTGCAGAGCAGTGTTGCCTATGGTTAATTGCACCTGGATGGTCTCCAATGCATCATGCATTGCCACCAACCTTGAGGTGTGGGTGTCCTTGATGAATATGGACACCCCCCTCCTTTCTTGGTGTTGTCCGGATTTTGGGGCCGGAACGCATGGTATGAAGTAAAACCTGATAGTGCTGGGGTGCTCTCAGGAGCCTTGAACCAGGTTTCAGTCACAGCACAGACATCAATGTTCTCCATACTGAGAAGGGCCTCAAGTGCATGCATCTTGAGGTTGAGACTTCTGGCATTGAGCAGCATTACCCTTAGTTTTTTTCCTTTTTTGTGTTCTAGGGTGGTAGGTTTAGAATTTGAGCCTTGCCTAAAAGGCACTATGGGGTGGCAAGAGCCTTTGCCAATATCCGAAGCCCAGGGTGACAGGTGCAAGCCGTCCCTTGCGAAGCAGCGTGGCTTGTCCAGCATGTCATCCCAGGCAGACAGACATTGGATCCCCTTTGAATGACAGCAGAGTTTAAGCCAATTATTAAAGCTGATCATCTTATCTCTGTATTGTGGCATCATTCTTGGTGAAGGTAGGATACTGCTCAAGGTCAGGGTCATACCTGCCTGGGCTACATAATCAGAGAGCTCCTCAATGTCTCTTTTCATGTAGTCCAAGGAGGTACGTCTCAGGTCGTTTACACCAGCGTGGACAATGACTGAGTCATACTTGTACCTGCTGTTGAGAGACCTGAGTGCGTGCGTTATGTGGCAGATTCTAGCGCCCGACAGGCAGCTTACTGTGACCTTCTCCTTACTCAATCTGGTGAGCAGGACGTCAGTGTGTCTGACTATGGAGTCACCAATGATGATTGTGTCTGGCATTGTGTTTGGCCTTAAGAGCTGTGACTGTTTGGCACACTGACTGTGTGGTCTATGTGTTGCATGTGTTGTGGCCTGAGGTGGTAGTTGTTTGGGTGTCTGCTTTGGTGGCCTCTGCTGTTTTGGTAGATTTTTGATCAGAGCCTCCGAGTATGTCTTTGTGTGTTTATGTGTATGATTTGAAGTTGTGATAGTACTATGTGAGACTGGGTGTGTGGTGTGTGTGGTACCCTTCTCCTCCTGTCTGGTCTTGCCAGTCTTATGTTGAGAGAGCTCGGCCTCCAGTTTGGCTGTATAGTTGCATCCCTCGCATGTATTTGGGTTTTGTGGGAGAAGGAGAGGGTTGTCTGTGTACATGAGGCAATTGTAACATTGCCTCAATATTCCCAGGTTCACCAGCTGAGCAGGAGAGGACACTAGCAACTGATGCCTCGACATGCTAGAAGGGATAGACAAAAAAACTTAAAAAAGACTCCGGGGGATGTGGGTGATCGAGAAAGGGGTTTTAGGCTGGTGGGGTATTATCTATAGTAAAAGTGCTATATCAAGATGAAAAGTACTGTAGGAGCAAGTGCTAGGCTTTACAGATAGAGAATAGTCTACTTGGGAATCAAGTAGAGATGAACTTTTTAGTTGTAGGATACGCTGGTTAGATCAGTAGTACAGTTCAAGGAAGGCTGTTTTAAGGGAAAATTTGAAGAATGGACTTTAGGTAGCCAGAATAGTTTAACCTTGATTAACCGCCGCTGCTCTTGTGTGCTCCTGTGGCAACTCCACGCTAACACGCGCTTTATAGCAGGGGGCTGGAAAAAACAGGAAATGACCCAAAATGGCCAATGAATTACTAGTTGCTGTCTCTAACCACTCCTCTGAGGACAAACAGGCAGCTCAGTACTCCCCTCTCTCACTGGTGAGTAAAGAAACTTCCCTCTGGCCACACAAGAAAATGGAGGAACACAGGAACCAAATACAAAGCCCAGGGATCAGCAAATCTGTTCTCTGGGACAACTAGCTAGGAAAGTTTGGAAAGCAGAAGTATTTTTTTGGTTTTTTTAGTTTTTTTTTCAACAAACAACAGAAAATACAGTAAATGCTTTGTTATTCGACTAAATTGCTATCAAAGGCTAGTACACTTGAGTGTATTAGCCTGTTTGTTAACTTTTAAGCAAAACTTTAGCCAAGAAGACCAGTGCTAACTTTACCCTTCTCTCATCCCCTAAAGGGCCCATCTCTATACCGGAAGAATGCAAATTACCTGTAATTACAGTTGCACTGGTAAAAAACACACTCTCCAAAGCCAAGAACACAACATCCATGGGACCTGACAACATCCCAGGCTATGTTCTACATGAACTACAGAACGAGCTGGCACCTGACCTAAGTACCATGTTCAATCATAGCCTCACCTCAGGCTTCGTGCCCACTGAATGGCACACAGCAATGGTTATCCCACTCCACAAAGGGGGAGCCACCATGGACCCCGGGAACTACCGCCCCATTAGCCTGATGAGCCTGTTCTGCAAGGCTATGGAGCATATCATCATGGAACTTATAAACAATGGCATTGGTAATCTCCAAACTCTGGACCCTACCCAGTTTGGGTTTGTAAAAGGCAGATCATGTCTCCTAAACCTGATAGATGGATTTGAAGTGGTCACCAAAGCTGTAGATGAGGGTAAGGTGGTACACACAGCCTATCTAATCTGACCAAGGCTTTCAACACCATCCCCCACTTTGGAATTATAGTCAAACTCACTAAACTAGGTATAACTCCCTAGGTCACAAGATGGGTTGCCAACTGGCTCACTGACTGAACCCACACTGTGAAAGTAGCAGACGCTAAATCCACCTTCAGACCAGTGACAAGTGGAGTACCACAGGGTTCAGTCCTAGGTCCTCTCCTGTTTGGTATCTACTTCTCTGAAGTACAGGCTAACACAGAAGGTCTTTGGCTAACAAAGTTCACAGATGACTGACAACTAGGAGCCATAATCAAATCTCCTAATGATGTGGACATCCTACAGAAGGGCCTCACTGAGACAGATGCCTGGTGTCAAAGCCATGGCCTCAAGCTCAATGCCAAAAAGTGCATTGTCATCCCTTTTGGTATAAACTCTGTACCCATGAACTGCCACATAGATGGTAGTCTACTTAACACTGAAAGTGTGATAAGAGACCTTGGGACACAGGTGGACAGTAGTCTCTCCTTTGATAATCACATCACCACAGTAGTCAGGAAATCCTTCTATGTGGCAAACCTCATCATAAAAAGTTTCTCATCCAGGAAAAAAGAGGTCACTGTTCCCCTCTACTCATCACTCATTAGACACATTATAGAGTATAACACCCCTTTTTGTATGTACTTCACAAGACATCTAGAACAACTGGAAAGGCCACAGAAATACCTCACAAAGAGGATTACCGGCCTCAAACAGATGTCCTACGCAGACCGTCTCAAAAAACTCCAGCTTTACTTTGTTGCATATCGCCTACTCAGAGGCGATCTCTGTCTAACATACAAAGCTATGTCAAACCCAGAGCTGTTGGACATGCTCCACGTAAAGAAATCCCAATCCCTACAAGCTACATGCTCTAAGGACCTAAACCTTGTCACCACAATAAAAAAATCTTGATGATTGGATGGGAGACAGGAAATTCACCCCGGGGATCACTTCTGTGGCAATGCTTGACAGGGGCACAGGAAAATTATTTTCTTGGGTGGCAAAAGCCAGGGCACCATTTGGCTAGGCTTATATAGGCCCTAGGGCCAATAGCCTATTACCTACCTATGAGCCTTTGAACCTATGACATAGAGATGTTAGCTTTTTAGGATGGACCCTACCCACCTCTAGGGGAGTGCTGGCCACAGGTAGGTATAATTGGCAATAGCTTAAAATGTAATGTTCTGTGTTAAATATGTAGACATGTTTCAATGACAGTTTATGACATAACACTTTTAGCATTTCACTGATGGTTAGTTAGCAACATGTGTCATTTGCCTGTTCTTTTTGAAGTGGGGGAGCAAAGTTGCATTTCTGTTTTGGCACAAGCAAGGATATGTTGCTATTGTTACTCTCCTTGTTTTGCATCCAGCCTTGCTTTTTGTGTGACTGAAATATATTACAAGCCCACAATTCCTGCTTTTTTATATATTTCACTATCCTGATTGTTTTATGCTTCTCTAGTGAGTAATAGTGAAATGCTACCTTTTATGTTTTATCTGGAAACAGGACATTTAGTTGTATGATACTTATGTGTATTATCCTTCTGTTGTGTTTTAAGTCACCTAGGACTATGGCACCCATGTATCTCAATCCCTGAAAAACCCCATTCAGTGACCCTGAGAATCAGGTCACTGTGGAAGCTTTTAGGCTGATGTGAATGCAGTAGGCAGCCACAGCAGGACATGTGATCAGGTGCAACATAGGGCCACTGACATAATCTCATCTGCACGGAGGAGAGCAGCTGCAGGCTCATGATTGGATGGGTACCAGGAGGCCCTGCTACAGATCCATCAATAATACCACATGAAGTGTTCTTGTCCACTGTCAGGGATCCAGACAGCATTCAGAAAAGTGCAAAACAGCATGTCCTTGGCATTGTCGCTACTCTTTCAGGGACAACAAATATGTCCAAGGAGGAGCTTCCAAGTAGGATTATGTATCACAACTGTTAACTACTCTTGTATAGTAAAGTATTGACAGCAATCCATTAGTTCTGTTTAACAATTATTTTGTTTGTGGGGGAGGGGGGTTGTAGATTGCTATAGTTAACAACACATCCTAATTTATTACACATGGCCTTAGGTTGGACTTGTCATCCACATTCTTGTTAAAAGTATAGTCAATAGACATATATAGGGCAAAAGGTTTTAACTCCCTGTGTTACTGTTAATTGTAATGATTTTGTGTTTAACTTTTGCAAGACCATCATCCATGGGAAACATAGCAACAACTACACACAGTAAGCCAAATATCTTCTTTGTCACTGGTGATGAGCAGTTCAAAGAAATATAGAATTCTATCCATATGATTGATGTGGATGTCAGGACTTTTGTGTGTAATGCTATACCGTCTGCAGTAGTGGCATCACTGTTAGTTTGTTAGCATACATTTGACTATAATAGTGCAGCTATTAATTTCTTTCCTGTGTTTGTTGCTTATTATGCCAGGTCACCCTGACAGTGGAAGTGTAGGACTCTTACTACCTGATGTCGGAATATCGGCAGACTCAGATGATGATGGTGGCCAAACAGAAGCACAGTCGGGAGGTCCAGAGGTTGAATCTGACATTGAGATTGACATTCAGCCACCCCCTGTAATTACACTAGACACAGCCAGTAGGCCTACATCAACCCATTCCAGTGAGCCCTCAGATATTGGACAGGTGTAAGGTGAGACACTCAATCAGGAAATGTGATTACTATGGCTTCAGTGCCTGTTGACTGTGGCAGTAGCCAAAGTGTGGGCAAGGTGCCATGCAGGAAGGTTGTTAAGGGGTGATCAGAGGAGGCCTGTCCTCTACCTGATCCAAGTGTGTCTTCCTGTGCCACTTGACATATGTTTAGTGTCATCATGCAGGCATATTCCTATAGGTCATCCAGATAAATGCTTAGGGTTCTAGATGTGGCACAGGCTAACATGCATGACTGCCTCCACCATATTGCCAATTCAATGGATCTCATGATTTACATATTGGAACAGGTGGTGTCTGTGATGGAGCATCTGCTGGTAGGGATATGGCATCCTCATGTGCATAGGTCAGAAACATCATTTACTGTTAGCCAAAATGTCTGTTTCCAATCACTCTCCCAAAGTGGCACCTCTTCCACTGCTCCATCAGTGGTTGAGGTATCCATACTCAGACATGGCAGGTCAAGTGGTCATTGTCCTGGGTATTCTCCTGAAGTGAGGTCTTCCAGCAGACATTCATCACGTTCAGGTGGCAGCATTGCATCTGACCGTGGGTGTGTATGTGCCAGTGCATTTCTTGGCAGAGCCAGTTCTCATGGTGAAGTACAACAATGATGAGTTGCCACTTCTACCATGCACAGCTCACACATCCAACATACCAAGACAGAGCTAGCACAGAATTTGGCTGGGTTCCTGCAGACAATCACACACCAGTTTCACCTGGAGGGCCCATACAGACACACACACACAACAGTTACATATTTCAGTCATGAAGTTTAAAGCTCATTTTGTCTCACTGGCCATTTGTTACTTTATCTAAATGTCTGCCAACTTCTCTGTCTTACTCACACACACTCATTGACCTTTTGTGTCAGCCTAGGCTTCCTGCCCTACCACACAACACTATGTGCAAGTGATGATAAGTGTGCCATATCCCTGTTTTCTATGTTTTGGATTCAGGGGCACATAACATTTGTATCTGATGCTCAGGGTGCATAGCTGACTTAGTGCTTAGTATATCTGCATTTTTGATGTTGATTTGATAACTGTACCTTTGACTTATATTGGTCTTAGAAAGTTAGATGGTTGATAGCATCAAAATTTTTTACATCAGCATTGTCACTGATCTGGTGAGGATTGTGAAGTCTGAAACTGATATGTGTCTCATTACTTTCTAACTTCTCTCTTTAATGAGTACAAAAATATGGTGCTAAACTGAGGACATTTGATGACCATCAGTGTGTTTGAGAGGTATGACCATGTGAATCATTGATGCCTGAGGCCTACCACTTGATAATGGGCACATATAAGTCACATAAGTCTCTGTTGTCACATGTTAAAATAATTTCTGCACAAATCACCCACCTTTTACTTGCTTACATTACCAAGTAGCAACATGACAGGACATGACATTCATTTGTATTATTACATAATATACTCCAGGTTGAACACTTACATTGTAAATTCAGCAGTTGCAGCAGATTTAGTTCAGGGCTAACTCTGTCTGATGCTAGAAGTACACAACCATTACATGAGTAGTTGCGAGGGAACAAAGATGGCTGCCGTTCTATAAGCACTGCAGTACTTCAGCTCTTCAAATACCTGAGAAAAAAATCAACCCTGTGGAGTTATACTTAGAGTAAACAAACTAATTGGCAGTTATTACTAATTGACCAGAAGTCACTTTTGGTTCTGAGAAAGAAAAATCGAAAAAAAATACTTGGTAATAGCAGGATTGGATCTGATTGTCAGGTTGACTCTGAACAGAGCACCAAACAAAGGACTGATTGATCTCACTTTTGTAACTTTTCTTTGGGAAATAAATCTCCGTGCAGAATTTCGAAATGTCAAAGGAGGACAAAAATATGGAAACTACAACTTCCAAAACCAAGCTGTCAGCTTTGCAATCACCGGAGAAAGAATCTTTAATCAAGAGACAGAAAACTATCAAACAGAAAGAGACTGCAAAAACAGGGCCATCAACAAAATCTGATCAACAGGTCACAATGGAAGAAATCAAATCAGCATTGCTACCTATACAGGATGCCTTAAAAGAGCTAACATCTCAAACACTTTCATTTAGTGACACATGTAATCGGATTCTCGAAAGAATGGAGAAAGCAGAAACTAGAATTGCTACCAATGAAGACAATATATTAATGCTCACTAAAAGAACAGAGACACATGGAACTGACATTCAAATGATGCAAAATAAAATTCTGGACTTGGAAGCAAGATCCAGACGTAACAATATAATCATTAGAGGGATCCCAGAATCTATTCAATATAATGACCTGATCACCTCTATTACACAAATATTCGAAATACTGCTCAAGGACTCTGAGGTTGTTAAGCAGATGGTCATAGAAAGGGTGCATAGAGCATACAGAGAATCTCAAGCTTCAAATATACCCAGACCTGTTTATGTTAAAATATTGAACTACCAAGATGTGAGCAAAGTACTGTTAACTATTAAAAAATCTGGTGGATCTATAATGTGGCAAAATAATACAATTTCTATAGCACAGGATTTACCAACACAAATAAGGCAATCTAGACAAATGCTGGCTCCATATTGTAAGTTTCTGATTGACAAAAATATCAGATTTCAAATGAAATATCCTAATAACCTAATTTTTACTGTGGATGGCATTAAATACTCTGCAAGCACAAGGAAAGAAGCAAGACCTACTTTTTTGAAGATTTTTAAGGCTCTCCCATCTTCAGAAATGTGAACAGTCCATTTTGGCTTTCTGCAGCACCAGGGAGAATGGGATATTTCATTTATGACAATCTGAGGCTTTAAAATCCTTTGTCTGTTCTGTTTCTTGTAGCAGGCCTGGAATTTTATTTTCTTATCTTCTTATCTCGAAGTTCCAGTTGATTGAACTGCCTTTACAGTTTAAATAGCTGAGAAGAAAGAGGAACTGCTGGCAAAGTAAAAAGAAACCTGTTTGGACTTATTTTGCAGGAAAAGGACTGTAAGATAGTGTGTGAAGTCAAAGTGATGCAGGTAAACACTGTGGAAATGCATTGTGTATTAAAAAAGGAGATGGTTATGTGTAGTGGCAGAATAAGGTACTGTAGTTTTTTTTTTATATTTGTTTTCTCTTTTTTTCCTATATCTCTCTTCTCTTTACTCCTTTCCTTTATTCCTGTAGATAGGTGGTATTATTTCTAACTGACAAATAATGTAAAAATGGTTAGTTGATCAGATTTAAACAATGTGCATATAATAATAAAAGAACATAAAAGAAGTTATTTTTTTATGTGTAATTTAAGGCATTTTTTCTTATTTCTTCTCCTTTTGCTGTCCCTTCATGCTTTTTTTTTTTCTCTTTTTTTATTTTAACCCCTTGGTTCCTCTCTTATTCACATATGGTTATTACAAATGAAAGTGCCATTATAGTTTTATTTTGAACTGCATTGGTTTTCAATATTAATATGTTAATAGGTAAGTTGTAGGGGAAGAACAAAGCAGATTAAAGTAGTTAGATCATTTTATTCAGTAGATACAGGATGTTGGGAAATGTTAAATAACTGTCTGCTTTCTATGTCAACTAATATTTAATACTGTATAGAACAACAAATTAGAATGTTATTTGCTATTGCTGAATATAAAGCTGAAGTGAATTGAAGTACATTAGAATCTCAGGGTACAATTAGTTTATTTGTATATCCATAAATATGTACAAAGCTGTAGTTACCTATAAGTAGTGTTTAGTAGGGAATGTCAGAATTAGGCTTTGTAGACGTAGAAGTAGTTGTTGTAGGTTTTTTGCATGGGGTTTCATTGTTAAATAATAGAATTAGTAGATTAGTTACTCAGATGGTTTCCAGTAATGTAAAAAACCTATGTTCATCCTGGTCCAGAGGAATAGTGGGTAGGCACTGGGTAGGGATAGGATGGCAGTTTTGCTTCCATATAATTGATGATACGCCAACTTATGTTATTCTAAGGTTGCTCAAAGAGATTAGATATCGAGTTATATTTCTAATGAATGTTAAATGTGGATAATAGAATCTTGGAATGTCAAAGGACTCCAGAACATGAAAAAAAGAAAGCTGTTTTTTCATTTGTTTCTCAAATCATCAGCATGTTGTATTTTATTACAAGAAACGCATATGACTAATGATCAGTGGGAGTCAGTGAAGGATAAGAAATGGGTTAGGAAGATTGTGACGGAAGGAACAACAAATAGTGCAGGGGTGGCAATTTTAGTTAAGAATCACTTTCAGGGAGATATTAGGGATGTGAAAATGGATCAGGAGGGTAGATGGTGTTTGGTCCTTCTCACATCCAAATGTTATGATAAACCTATAGTACTAATATGTGTATATGCCCCTAATGTTAATCAGCATCATTTCATAGCTTCAATCTATTCCATTTTACAGTCATACAATAATTGCTATATAGTGTTGGGAGGTGACTGGAACTCTTATCAAGATCCTAAATTAGACAAGTTGGGTGCTTCTTCAGTGTTCAATAAACAGGCAATGGTAGCATTGAAAGAATTGAAAATGGATTTCAAACTCTATGACCCTTTTAAACACATACACTCACAAGGGAAAGCAGAGAATTTTACTTATTATTCAACATGCCATAAAATGTGGTCGAGAATTGACTTTTTCTTAATTTCAGAGGTGTTGATCTCAGCTGACCCTAGTGTTTCTAATCAAGTCAGACAACTCTCAGACCATTCAAAGATAACTTTAACCTTAAACAGTAGTAATATGGATACTAAGAGGCTTCAAGGGTATAATTGGTTCTTGAACCCATATTTATTAACCAAGGAAGATATATTAATGGAAGTCAAGGAGATACTTAAACAGTCATTAAATAATATTTCACAAAATAGACACCCAATAGATATAGAATGGGCTACAACTAAAACGCAGCTAAGAGGACTATTTATACAAAAAGCTACATATTATAAAAAATTACAAAAGAAGACTCAATTGGATTTAGAAACTAAAATTCAATTACTGGACCAAGATTTGATGAGGAACTATAATGAACAGACAGAAACTGAGTTATTAAGATGTCAAAAAGAACTATTTTTACTTCATAATAGAAATTTGTCACTTTATGAACAAAGAAATTTAGTTAAATATGCAAATCATATTCAAACCCCTCGAAAGCATTAGCTCGTATTATTAACCAGATGAAATCAACACGATTAATTACTGAAATACACTATAACAATACTACATATACTAACAAGGCGGATATCATGAAGACCTTTGAAAAAATTTTTAATCAGATTTATGGTGAGAAGCAGACACTCTTGCAAGATAAAGACAGAAAAGATTTTTTACAGAGAATCACTTTCCCTAATATTGACAAGGAATTTCATAGAGATTTAATCAAACCGATTACAGTTGAGGAGGTGTCCGAACAATCAAGAAACTGAAGCCTCACAAAGCCCCAGGCCCAGATGGTTTGACCTCGAATTCTACAAATCTTTTAGTGAGATTTTGAGCAGTGTATTGTCACAGACTTTTAATTATATCACTCTAAATAGAATTAATGATCCTCATTTTAATGCCTCAAGGACAGTTCTGATATTAAAAGAGAAAGGTGATTCCAAAAATCCTGATAATTACAGGCCTATATCACTTTTGAATATGGACATGAAAATCATGACATCCATTCTGGCGAGTAGGCTGAAAAAGGTAATAAACCCAATAATATCAGAGGAACAGGCGGGGTTTATGGATGGGAGGCAGACCACGGATAATACCTTAACGCTCCATACCTTAATCTCTTATGCGAAATATCAAAACCTGAATTTAAATGCCCTAATTATTGATGCTCAGAAAGCATTTGATAGGGTTGATTTGGGTTATTTATTTGATACATTACCTTATTTTAATATACCACAGGAGTTTATCTCAATGTTAAGGATACTATATAGAAATGCATACACAAATTTATTTATAAATCACGAATGCTCGAATAGGATAAAAATCATAAATGGTACCCGACAAGGCTGCCCATTATCTCCCATCTTATTTAATCTTTACTTGGAGCCCTTATTTTTACACCTTAAGCAAAATGTTTTTTTATAATTCTCCTGTACTGTATGGAATAAAGGTTAGGATGGCTGCCTATGCAGATGATTTAAACATATATTGTACCACACCTGTTTCCGATACTGAAAAATATTAGCTGCAATAGAAATCTTTGAGAGAATTTCCAATTACAAGCTAAATTTTAAAAAATCTAAAATATTCCCATTAAAGGCACCCACACCTTTTTCAATGCTACCATTAATAGGACAAGTATTGACGGAAGAAAAGATAAAATATCTGGGAATTGTCTTCTCAACTGAAAATAGAGATTTTTTTATTAACAATGTAAAGTCAACTACAGATCAAATAACATTGGATCTTGAAAGATGGAGTAGATTGAAGTTACCGATGATGGCAAGAGCAGCTATCATAAGAATGAATGTTCTTCCTAGAATGTTATATATTTTTAGAGCTGCACAACTCAGAATTACCAAAACATTCTTTAAACAGCTTCATATAAGATTGGGAAGATTTCTTTGGGAACCTAGGAAGACGAGAATTTCATATGAAAAATTGATGGCTCCAAAAAATAAGGGGGGGCTGGAATTACCGAATTTCGAAATATACTATTTAGTGATTCAGGCCAATAGGATTTTAAAGACGTCTTACTTTGATAGTGATAATAGAAAATGGACACCCAAATGGGTGCTCTTAACGTACAAGCATATAAATGAAGTGGGAGTCAACGCTAAAGCATTACCCTTTTTAAATAATTGGACAATGAGTAAATATAAGCTAATGGAGCACATCAAAAGTTATGTAACGGCAATTCAAACTCTTTTCGCTTCCTTAAATTTACTAAAATATATGATGATTTTCCAACCGTTTCATAGGAACCCAAATTTAACAATTGGTGGTCAATTGATTGATCTAAAGAAATTCCCTTTAATCATGGAGTTAACTGTACTCGATTTATCTCCTTTTCTAGGAGTACCAGTACAGGATATTTTAAAAGAAATAGAACTCCCTATTTCCTATTTAATTATAGTAAGACAGCTAAAAGACTTGGTTATAAACTATTTTAACAACTTTGAAATGAAAGGGGAAGATTTAATGATTTCTCGTAATCTATGGGAAGCGCTGTTGCAGGATAGAAAATATATAACCGCAGCATATAAATTGATAAAAGAGAGGAAGTATAATAATTATATTCTTTTATCGAGTTACTGGAGAGAGAAATTGATATTCCCAGACGACAATAAGATATTGGAGGCATTTAAATTAACATTAAAGTCTGTATCCCTTCAGAAATTGGTATTTATGCAGCTGATGATATTTAACAATGCATACTATACTCGTCTCACTTTGCACAAATTTTATGCGAAGAATTCACCCATATGCCCACATTGCTTTGATCAAACAGCAGATTTGCTTCACATGTTCTGGAGTTGTAAGTGCATTTATAAATTGTGAAATTCATTAAAATTGCAGTTACAAAAAATGGGTTACCAAAATTCAACACTCTCTTGGGAGTTTATGATTCTTCATATTCCCCCGGAGAATCTAAATAAATCAAAAACGATTGTAATTATGAATATTTGCCTATTAATGAAATTATATATAGCCACAAATTGGTTGAACCTAGCCCAGACATCGTGGGAAAATTTCAGATTGTTGGCAATAAAACACATCTTAGTGCATAAACTGTTAATTAGTGATCACAAGAAAAATATCAACAACATAAAAATCTGGGAGCAAATTTTTAATATTATTTTGGCTTAAGAGGTTACTATCCACTTTTTCTCGGGAACCAGAATATAGTCTAAATTAACCTTAGATTAGATAGAAAATGTACAGAAAAGACAGATTGTTGGCTTGGATTTGTTAATGTTGAATTTTTTTTTTTTTTTTTATTATTTTCTTTTTGATTGTTAGTGCTGTACCTTTGATCAATACATGAGGTTGATATATATGTGAAATTAACCAATGGAAGCATTTTGTATATATTGTATATAATGTGTGAATTTGTAATATGGTTGTGAAAAATAATAAAAAATGATTATTGAAAAAAAAAACATGAGTAGTTGCATTGCCTGGCATCAATGTTACTATATGCATGTGCATAGGAAGAAGTCTGTAGCCCCTTAAGTGGTGAGTGAGTGTTCTATGTATTGTCTCTTAGCCAATATGAGGGCATATTGATCATGCCTACATTTGTCTACACCCACAGCAGCTGCTGGTTCCCCGTCTGACTCCTCACCTGCATGTGGCTGTGGTGATCTTGCCACTGGTGGTGGGATATGTGCCCCTTCCCCTTGTTGATCCTGCTGAAGTTACTTTCTCAGGATGGTGTTGTGTAGCATGGCACAGATAGCAAAGATTTCAGTACATGTACATGGATTGTACTCCAGGGCTCCCCCAGATGTATCTAGGCACTGAAACCATGACTTCAGCAGCCCAAAACACATACTCTATGATATTTCTAGTTTGTGCATGTGCTTCATTATGGCATTTATCAGAAGAGCATTGCACCACAGATAATGAAACTTTATCTATATCTTCAAGCGTACTGATTATCCAAAATGATAAACATACAGCTTCAAATGACAACTTCAATTGCAAGCTTTTACTATGCTGAGTTCACAGTGTAAAAAAATAGCTTTGCTATCGCAAAAGCCAAATGGCTTTGTAGTTCCACAGTATTGAAACAGGTAAATACCATAAAAACAGAGAAATGAACATAAAAATGAAGAACCCTTCTGATGTAAACAAACGGACAAGCGCTTTCAGCTTTTTTAAGCCTTCTTCAGATCCAAGTAGGTGAACAGTGTTCAGTGTTTAAAAACTAGTAATGTCCAATGAAGCAAACTTCACAGAGTGACAAGTAACAGCTACTCAAGTTGGTCCATTAGTACACACCTCCATGACATTCTGACGAAGATAAATTTTAAAGCTCTTTATTCAAGAAGATAACATAACAGTCTTACATTCCTTTAAACATAGTGAAGCACATTTTCAGAAGAGACCATTGTAAAAACCTTTTCAGTAGACTCTTGTTTCAAAACGAAATCCACATAAAAGCCAAACTTTAAAAGAAAGGAAAAATAGAAAACTAACAGCAATATCCATAAAGGCACTCCTTTCTGTTTCATTTCAGCAGTTTCTTTGAAGCATCAGACCGGAGCCAGCATACCCTGGAGTATTAAGCATAAAAAGCAAACAAATCATGAAAAAACATAACTCGTTGCTCATCTATTTTTAAGGAAAGGTTTTAAAGGGACATATCCATTAAGGCCAGGAGGGCAATCTGCCCTCAACCGCACTATCCATTTAACTTCTTCTCTCTCAGTTAGGTTAATCAGATCTCCTTCTCTCGAAGTAAATTGTAGCTTGGAAATGACCATGAAAACAAAATTATGCCCATCATGCTCACGTAAATGAAGAAATACAGAGTTAGTTTCCTTTCGGTTACAAATGTCAGAATGATGTTTAGTAATTCTTTCCTTAAACTTCATGTTAGTTTTTCCAACATAGAATGCTGTACAAGAAGTACAAGTAGCTATATAAACAATGTTGCTAGTTAAGCAACTGGCTGATCCATGAAAGATAAACTTCTGTTTGGTAACCAGATGCATAAACGTGTTGCTACAATTGATTACATTGCAGACCTTACAGGAAACCACATTTCTTTGTTCCTGATGAATTGTTATGTACAGTTAGTACCTGTCCCATCATTTGTGCATAAAATTCTTTTAAGGTTCTTTTTGTTCTTAAACAAGAAACTTGGGTTGTCTGCAACAATCTCTTTTAGTTTTTTATCCGAAGTTAGAATAGGCCAAAACTTTTTAATCACTTGGCAAACATTATCATGGTCCATGGTGTAAGTTAGATTAACCCTTAAGTTAGATGTTCTTTTATACATGACTGAAGATGATATACTTTCACCTTCTGTAGCCTTAGGGGAGTAAAAAGGTCTACCTTTTCCTTGGCGTATGTCAGTAATTTTAGTCTTATTCAAATCCAAGTTTTTCTTTCCATAGCCTCTTTGGCTAAAGTTTTTAATAAGCCTCTCTTCTTTTTGGAGAAAGGTTTCCTCTTATGTACATAACTTTGAAATCCTTGTAACTTAATTTTTAACAATGTTAGAGAAGATATGCCTGGGATGCATACTAGAAAAATGGACCATGTGGTTTCGCCACATATCTTTTCTGTAGAGACAAATGTCTATCCCTTTTACCAGATCTAAGAACAGTCTCACTTCCAGAAATTCAATCATCTCTCTAGATGTTTTTGCATCAAATTTCAGGAAGGTAGTTGTATGTGATAGAAAATTAACAAAACATCTTAGATCTTCTTCATTGCCCTTCCATACAATGAAGGTATCATCCACAAACCGATTGTAGAGAATTATCTGGTCATTCCAAATGTTGCTAGCATCCTTGAACCAACCTCTCTCCCATTTGGCCAGAACCAAGTTAGTTTGCATAACTATTGGCACAGGGGGTGTCCATGGCTACCCCCCATCTCTGACAATAGTAACTATCATCATAAGTGAACATATCATAGTCCAGCACAATTTCCAAAAGGTCGCATATCAAATGTGATTCTACCATCTCTTCAGTTAATAACTCTCTTACAGCTTCAATGCCATAATTGTTTAGTATAGAGGTGAATAAACTATTCACGTCTAAGGTGACCAATATCAGATTATCGAGATCATCACGATTTTGTAGAACTGTATATAGATGTCATTGAAATTCAGCAGTATCTTTAATAACAGTGGAGGCCCTAGGTAACACCTTTTTTTAATTAATGTTCAATGAACATGGAAATATATTCCATCAGCCATCCTCTGTCAGCCACTATTGGTCGCAAAGGTGGACAGTTGAGATCTTTGTGAATTTTTGGTAGTCCACTGATAGTTCTTTGTTTTTATGTTCATTTCTCTGTTTTTATGGTATTTACCTGTTTCAGTACTGTGGAACTACAAATCTATTTGGCTTTTGCAATAGCAAAGCTATTTTTTTACACTGTGAACTCAGCATAGTAAAAGCTTGCAATTGAAGTTGTCATTTAAAGCTGTATGTTTATCGTTTTGGATAATCGGTACGCTCAAAGATATAGATAAAGTTTCATTATCTATGGTGCAATGCTCTTCTGATATTTACATTGTTGTTGTTTTGCTGAGCATTCTCTAGTGGAAGCCACTTCTTTTTTGGACTTCATTTTGGAATTTTTCAGCATGTGTGCATGCATTTCTGATGAATGTCATCAGCATGGTTTCAGTGCATAACCTACATCCCCCAGTACATGTCCCTGTGAGATATACTGAACATCTAATACAGTTGGGAGGTGTATCAGGTATGTGACTTGTGATAACTGCCTGGGTTGCCAGCATGCATGCTCAAGATGATTCCCTTGGCATTACACATGACTTGGCAGTTAATAGACTGGGATCCCTTTCTATTTATGTAGAGCCTTTCCTGTTCCCTGTGTGGTGCCTTCATTTCTATGTGTGTGCAATCTATGGAACCCAGTACTTCAGGGTAGTGTGTTACATGGCAGACCTCCTGCATATTTGTGGCCTTCTCCTCAGATGTATGGGGAAAATATATGTGGTCACTGGCATGTTGGAGCATATCATTCTGGAATTGATGGAGGATCCTGGATGCTGATTCCTGTGACACCCCTAGCATGTCCCCTGTTGGTCTCTGAAAGATTCATGTAGCTAAAATTCTAAGTGCTACACATTATCTTTGTCTCCACTGGTATGGGTTCCCCTAGGTTTGCCCTGGCTCTGAGTTGAGGAAAACAGAGATTGCAGACTTCTTGTACTATGTCTCTATCCATCCTGTAGTGCCCTACAATTTCCACATCTTGCAGATTGTGATAAGTTAAATGGGGTCTGAAAACTGCTCTCCATCTTGGCCTTGGCCTATTAGCAGCAGCAGCAGCATAGACTTCAGCCTGTTGCACATACACATGAATTAAAGCAACTGCAGCCCCTAACATTCTTTCTTTCTACAATCATTTTCATGGCTGTATTCCAATAGGTTTTAGAATTTATAGGGAAAACCCAGCACTGAGTCTACACATTTGATTTATAGTTTATTGAATAACTACTTGGACTTGGATTGGTTATTTAGCATACAATTCAGCTGCTTAGGCTATAATTAATATTCCCTTGTTTGTGCAGCTGATGTAGAGCCACTTACTGACTCCAAGACAGTACCTTGTGCATGGCATGTGTAAGTGGACCGTGTACAGTTCATTGAATCTGGTCAATTGTCTGTACAGCAGAGGCCTCCTGAAACACAGACAGAATGACCAGTGGTTTTCTCTAGGGATCTGTCTTTGTTCTGTCCTGTTTGGCATTTATTTCTCTGACCTTAATCATGAAAACCAAAAAATTTTGTTAACCAAATTTGTTGAATGATTAAAAAGCAGGTATAACTATCAAAACCTCCAAAGATGTCTATCCTCTCAAATTGATCTTAGAATTGTAAGCATGTGAAGGATAGCAAAATAACTTAAATGAAATGCCATGATGTGTGGTAGTATCCCTTTCAGGAAACAGCAACTCCATGCAGCAGGTCTATATCATTTTGTCAAAGACACAATCCATCAAATCCTTGTTTATTGAACTCAATAAATCAAAAGCTAAATTCAGCGAATGATCATTTCCACAAATGTTTTTCCCCCGGGAAACTAACTAGTGCACCTATTGAACATCACAAGAACCACATAATTTAAAACCCACCTAAGTGGAGGGCTGCACCGCCCACACCCCCCTAACTAAATATACCAACTCAGATATTGTACTACTGTGGGGAAAAGGGGGAATTCCCAATGATGGCGAGCTAGTTACTTCCCCTGGAAAAAAATTTTGCAGAAGTGATCGTTTGCTGAATTAAGCTTTTGATTTACTGAGTTAAATAAACAGGGATTCGATGGATTGTATTTTCAACAAAATGTAGTGTACCCCCATGCAGCATATAGCATTAACAACATCCCTTTATTAAGCAAAACAATTGTCAAAGATACCAGCATCTGGCTCAGTGTTTCTCTATCATTTGATCACCATATGGGCTGTTGTTTTCAGGAAATCCTTCTATGTTTCACAGCTAATTGCCAAATGCATCTCATCTTAATCCAAGGAAGTGATTGTTCCCCTATATACATCTCTGGTCAGACCCATTATAAAGTATAATGTACCCTTTTTCCATGTACCTCTCAAGACACATTAAAATGTTAAAAAAACACACAGATTTTCTAACCAAAAAGTATCTCTGGTGTCAAGAATCTTAGTTGTCATTAGAGACTGAAAGCCTTGTCCTGGTATTTTATATCCTATAGTCTTCTGAGAGGTGATTTATGCCTGGCATGCATACACTTGGAGATCATGTCATCTCTTAACTCTTTTTTCTCAGTTAAGTCAGATGGTGTGCCTTATAGTAAAACCAGATATAAACCTACATTAGCAAATAAATAAAACAAGATAGAGGGATAGAAGGATAGACTCATCACCCAGCACCACCTCCTGCTCTGGAATAGACTCCTGATGCAAGTCAAGCCATGTTACTCATCGGCTTCCTTTAGATACAACCTGGATGATTGCATGAGTACTTGTAAATTTATATTGGGACTAACAGGCCTCCCTCCTCTAGAAAAATGAGATAAAGCCTGAGGGTGATCATTTGGCAAGGCACATATGGACATTAGTCTGATTTGTTTTGTGTATCAAATGATCCTATAATTCAGTGTTCCTGAACATAAGCGGCTATGACTGCTTCTTGTGTTTCCTCTCCCCAGTAATGCATTTTAAGTTGTGCATACATTGCATAACATGCATAGTCTGTGCTGAGTTTTGATAACAGCAAATTCTCTTCTCTTCTCTTCATAGTACTACTACAGCTAAAAAGAATGTGATCAGCAATATAGATAGATAGATAGATAGATAGATAGATAGATAGATAGATAGATAGACAGATAGATAGATAGACAGACAGATAGACACATAGATATAGATAGATATATACATAGGTTCATAGGTTCATAGGTTTATACTAGGCTATCTGCCCTAAGGCATTTATAAGCCTAGCCCAAATTTTGTGGCTTACGCCACCCCTTATATGAAAAAATACTGTGCCCATTAGTTTGTTGTGCCTCTGTCCAGCAGTGACACAGAGATTATTCCCGGGATAAACCTACGATCTCCCATCCACAGGTATAGGTTCATAGGATGCAGGCATATGTGTGTGTGTGTGTGTGTGTGTGTGTGTGTGTGTGTGTGTGTGTGTGTGTGTGTGTGTGTGTGTGTCTGTATATATCAATATATATATACATAGTGTAATGACATGACAGTGAGGCTAAAATGTACACACACACACACACACACACACACACACACACACACACACACACACACACACACACACACACACACACACACACACAAGCACAAAACGTATAGCAGAAATAAGAGAAAAAAGTATGTTTATTGACTCCTGAAACAAAACAAACAGTACATTTTCCACATGTACCTAATCATATGCATATGCTTGAAAAAAGCAAAGGAGCTGGCTAAGAGCAGAACTATTAACACATTAGTGATAGTGATACAAAATATAAATGGGGAAGATAAAAAATGAAAAGGAAATGGTTACATGAAAAAATAACTTGGCAGAGGATTTAATAACACCAACTTTTGCTTTTATTGCTTCATTTAATAACTAATTATCTTAAAGGTGGTCTGAGGACTTGCCATTTATAAATTAATCATTTGTCCATTAAAAATTACATTTGTTCCTTGGACTCCCCCCCCCCCAAAAAAAAAAAAGTCAAAAGATGTACTTCTGAATTCTCAACCAGTGTTATTGATGGAATTTCTGTGAGCAATTCTTTATCTAAACCATTTACACATATCTGTCTCTAGCCTTTATTATAGATTTTACTTTTTCCTGACATTAAACTAAAACATTCTGAATAACTTTGAATATTAGAACAACGCTTTTTATTCATTACAAACACTTTCTTATATTGCAGATTATCCAGAGTCTTAAAGGCTTTGCTATGGTCAAATGACTGACAATTCAACTGTGCTGTGGCAACCCCCTCTCTTTATCAGGTTTGGAAAAAATCAGCTGCCCTGCCCTTCCAGTTTAGAAATCCACCAATTCACCTATGCAGCCTACCTACGGGAATTGCTCCTTGGTTGGTCCCAGAGTCCTACCAGGGAAATGTTCTCATTATATCATGGTGTAGACACCCCTCACTTTTTCTCATGTCATAAATAAACTTTTTCAGACTCATTCTTTCCTGGGATATGTTATAAAAACTGGTAAATTGTGTCATAAATCATCTTCTATTGAGACTGATGAGGGTGCCACAGTGTGACCTTGAACCTGTGACACATTTGCAACATGAGGGAACAGGCCTTTACACCTTATGGTAGTAATGGAATATCACTTTAATTAAAATTATTTATTATGTATTTGAATTTGTTACCTGGGTTAGAAAAATTATCACAACTGACAAACTTTGGTCTTATACTGGAATAAATGTAACAAGTGATATAAGTATAGCAAGAGTTTAATTACAAGAAATAAAATACAATGAAAAATAAGCACAGTACAAGTGCTGAGGAAGCGTTGTCACCTCACAGTAAGACATTATCCTGTTCAATTCTCAGCTAGAGCGTCTTCTGTGTGGAGACATGCGTGAATGGGTGTACCTTCGTTGAAGGTTGGGCATCAGGGCCGGCAACTTGGCACGTAAAAATCTGCTGCCAATCATTAGCGGACCGGAGTTGCGCTGTGGCGACCCCTAACCGGAAAAAGCCGAAAGACACAACAACAACAAATATAATTACAAAAAATAAATAAATAAGACAGTGGGCCGGATTCACGAAGGGTTGCACAGAGTCTTAGAGTAGAGTAAGACTCCATGCAGCCAACATGTCCGCCGAGCGATCCAGGAACAGCGGGTAGGGGGTGTGCAACTGAGATCTCCAAACTAGTCCTACACGGACAGGGCTGGGATATGCAAATTACCTCAGTTGCAGGTGAAAGCCATGCAAATGAGGTAAATTTGTGATCCAGGAAACCCGAACCTGTCCGAGTAGGAGTAGTGTTATTTGCAGAAATGTACTCAGTTGATAACTGAGTATGGTTCTGCAAATAGCAAAACGGAGCCATGTCAGCTGGAAAAAAAGCATGCATTCACAGGAGGAAGCATGCCAATGGCCAAAAATATGGCCATTGGCAACGGGAAGTGATGCAAATTAAAAATAAAATAACTATTTTTTTTATCCCAGTCTCCGGGGTCTAACTGTAGAGCAACACCTCGCAAATGCGCTGTGCCCTAAAAAGCAGAAAATTAATAATTAAGATCCACAAATTTGGATTTTATAGCTAAAATGAATTTACAATGCAAGGGAATGGCAGGCTAAAGACAACATGGCCACCGAGTAGAGGTTGCTAAGGGGGGAAGCTCAGTCTAAGAGATGTAACTAAGCATTAGTAGGCAATTCTATGCAAATGAGAGTTAGCATAGTGAATCGCAAGTTTACATAGCAAATGAGCAGAGTCAGTGTAGTGTAGGAGTAGGATAAGGGGAGTAACAGACTAAAAGATAGGTGACATCACGAGGGGGGTATGTATGAAAGGAGTGAAGCTCATTGGAGCAGAGAGTCATGTGTCAGCTTACATTTACATAATAGTGAAAGAGGTGTGTTAACAGGTAGGCCAGGTAAAGTCAGGAAATCTAATGTGTATGCCATGGATAACACCAAAGTTTCTTGCTGAGCATGCATGCGTGCGTGTGCGTGCCAGTAAACCTGAGTAAGACAGTGTGCGCGCGTGTTAGCATGTGTGCGCATGTGTAAGCTGGAGTAAGCATATGTAAAGCTGTGTAAACAGTTGTAAGCGTGTTTGCCCAGTGTGCACACGTTTTAAGAAGAATAAGCAAGCTTTAGTCCGTGTAAGCATGTGTGCACGTGTTAGCTGCTGTGCGCGTGTTCGTGCTTGTGTGCCCGGTGCTCCCCCCTGAGGAAACAGTAAGGAAATAGGAAGCACACCAAATAGTGGAAGTTACCAGGGAGTACTAGCAGAGCTAGCAGGTGAAAACAATCAGAATCAGGCAATTACCCAGGCAGAACACTAGCCCAGCCCAGCCCAGCACTTAAAAGTCTGCAAACAACCGTCCATTATGTTTCTCTCAAGAGACACTGCAACACTGCAGTAAGCTAATAGAAGTGAAAACTGAAAAGGCTTCACTGAGGCAAAAAATGTTAGGGGCTGCCATTGCTGTTATAAGGCGACATATGCAACATGCTGAGGGTGGTGATAATGCAAATGCTGCTGGACTACCCACAGTGAGGAGACAGAGAAGAGTGTACAGGCCCAGGGTTACCTACCTGGGGCTACATGAGCTGGAGATAGTGGAGCGCTATAAAGTGGACAGAGACCTCTTGCAGCAAATTGTTGAGCTGTGCAGGCCACACCTCACACACAGAACCAACAGAGGGGAACCCATCCCAGTGGAAACTAAGGTATGTGTTGGCCTAGGAATATTAGCAACAGGTACCTTCCAGAGACCAACTGGTGATTAATGGGGATATATAAGGCATCAGCATCCAGGGTATTGCACCAGTTCCTGGATGCCATGTCAGCACATGTCGGTGATCATGTATATTTCCCTAATTCCCGTGAGGTATTGGCCAGCAATATGCATCTCTTCCAACAAATAGCGGAATACCCTGAGGTAGTGGGTGCAATAGACTGCATGCACATATGCATCAAACCACCAGACGGTGAATGGGGTAGGGTCTACTTCAACCGCAAGGGCTTCCACTCCATCAACTGCCAGGTTGTGTGTGATGCCCAGGGCATAATACTGAATATGTGTGCTGGCTGCCGTGGAAGCTACCATGATTCCCATATCTGGCATCTGACGCAGCTGTACCAAACATTTGCCAATGGGGCATCCCACATGGTCACCTAGTGGGGGATGCTGGCTATGCACTGGAGCCGTGGCTGATGACACCCATCAGAAACGCACACACACCTGAACAGGAACACCATAATGAGGCACACACACAAACACTAAATGTAATGAAGCGTGTGTTTGGGCTGCTCAAGTCATGGTTCCAGTGCCTGGACATATCTGGTGGAGCCTTGCAATACTCACCAACTACATGTACCCAAATTGTCATGGTATGTGCTATGCTACATAATATGATCCTGCGAAAACAGCTGCAGCAGGACCAGCATAGGCCTGGGCCAAACAGCCCCCCACCATTGCCAAGGCCATCACAGCGTGACTTGGAGGAGGAACAACCTGAGCCTGCCCCAGTAGGCAGAAGGAGGTGTGCCCAGTATGCTCTGGCCTTGGCAAAGAGGCAATGCATAGCACATACACTGGTTCAGTAGGAACTCTGGAAATGATACCTCTCTCTGACCCGCACATATAGTAAAAGGGATGCCTACGTTGACACTACCTGCTTTCAAACATGTATAGGGAGTGTAGTATGTGCATCCGACATAGGCAGCCCTGCATCAACACCTGAGGCATGATTGCCATGTGTTAAGCAATATAAAGCAGTGCTCAACAGTATTTCCCATCATGAAGTCAATGTAAACAAAAACGCACACACCAACTACTACAAATGTGGTCAATGTAGAGTAATATTGGCCAATGTCCAGCAATGATGGTTAACATTGAGCAATGCTGGACAAGCTGGGTCTAGGTAGGGCATAGCTGAACAAAAGCCAACATGCTCATATTTGCTCTACTGGCCCCTAAGCAGTCTGGTCAGTATGAAAGTATAAGCAGCAATGGACCTCGAATCCAGGACACTGTGCATTAAAGTCATAGTACTGAACCACTAAACCATGACAGTAGTGCAGTGGTTATCCTTTGTGTAGAAATGTTGATAAGTCTATGCAAAGTATTTCACGGAAACCCTGCAGGCACAGCATAATCCCTGTCGAGTTATGACACAAAGGTGAGTCCTGCAGTAAGAATAGAACCTGACTTTCAACACACACAGTACAAATGTTAATAATGGACATGTAGACATACATCAACAAATGTAGTGGACCTTAGACAGCAACATACTGAAAGGTGACACTGGGCATGCTCATACACTTGAAATCATGAGACAAATGTCAGGCAACAGAACACTGACAGTCTGAACCGGGCATGCTCACACACTTAGGCCATGTTGGAGTACAGCAATGGGCCACACATAGCAGGCAGTTACATGTGTTAATCCAGGAACCTCTCACTACACAGCAATCTGCCCTGTGCACACACTTATATGACAACAGACACGTATATAATATAGTGGAACCCTGCCATAAGCAAATATGTTCTGCAGATACCTAAGCGGTTCATATAAAGTGTAAAAGCAAAGATGATAAAAACCTGCAAACAGTATCAGCAATAAACATTGTGCATCATGAAGATTATCATAGGTTCAGAGGTTGATACTAGGCTATCTGCCCTAGGGCATGTACAAGCATAGCCAGAGTGTGTTTGGCTACTGCAACCCAGTCAAATCAGAGCACTGTGCCTGTGAATAGTAGGTCACACAAGATAGCCCATTTACGTTCAGTGTATTGTGCCTCTGTCTAGCAGGGACCCAGAAGATATCCCATGGGTAAACATGCGATCACCCATACACTTGTCAAGATGTCACCTGTAGGTGGTCAGTGGGTGGCTCTGCCTATGCAAAACCGGGACTACACTCCGGAGTGAGTGGAGGCTTTCTGATAATAATCTGTCCCCTCAGCATGTCCTTTTAACATCAGTGCTGAGGTATATATCCCTGGAGTGTGTAGCAGCAAGGGAGTCAGAGGTGGAACATGTCCAGTAAGTCTGGGTCAGATATTGCCTTCAGCTACAGGCACACAACACATCCGTGTAGGTGGTAAGTGACTGAGTAGAGCTGGAGTTACTGTATCGGAACTGTGCAGGGCATCTGTGTGAGTCCCTACATCTGCTCGAAGAGTAACATTTGTGACCATTACAGTTGCTACAGGTGTCAGGTAAGCTACACCCCAAAGGTGGCATAGTAACTAAGCATTGTTGTGAAGAGTAGAGGGGCACAATGACCACACATGATCAACATGTGAAACCATATGGTGGGCTATGTAGATGTACTGTCTAACCACTATGGCAATAGGATTGTCAAAGGCGAGAGTACGAACAGGTCATGTCCCCAAACCCGTAACAACTACTACTGTATGTAATGGATTACAACCTATGTGGTAATGTGTGGGCATCTTGTTATCCTCAAAGGGGATGCCTATGCAACTAATGGCATGTAGCCATGGGCCATGGCTCAGGCACCAGTCAACCTATCTCTGTGAGACCCTGTATGATTATGCATGTGCCAGCAGGAGAGCTGATTATGGCACCCATTTTGCAGTCATCTGTGAACATGGGCAGCCATATCCCTTCTGTGATAGCCTGTACATCACACAAATATATACAAAACAAGAGAGGTCCCAGGACTGAACCTTGTGGGATGCCATGTGTAAATGGTGTATAGTCAGACATGGCACCTGAAACACTGAGCATGTGGGTGCTATCCCTGCTCCAGGTAGCAATCCACTGTGTCAGATATGTGTCGATATTGATGCTGGTAAGCCTATGCATAATGGTCGAGTGGGGTATTGTGTTGAAGGGTTATGCAAGGTCCAGGCAGGCTGTGTGGACAACCATCCCAACACTGATGGACCTGGTAACTGTTGAAAGAATATGAACAGGTCAAACAGGCAAGATCTGCCCACAACAATGCTGTAATGTGTAGGACCCAGTGTCTGTAGGTTTCCCATGTCTATGTGCATGAGTCCCATTACAATACACTCCATAGCTTTGCAGAACAGGCTAGTTAGCCTTTTAGGTCGATATTGTCTGTGGTCTGTTGTGGCAGTATTCAATGGAGTGGGACCACTATCGCTGTACGCCATTCCATGGGTACATATCCTGCAGTGACTCTTATATCGAACAGTGACGTAACTTGAGTGTTACGTCTGTCATGAAGGCTGTGTATGAGACAGGCCGGGACACCGTCTGGTCCCAATGATGCTGTGTTGTCCACTGTGGGGAGGGCAGCACTCACCTGTTTACTCATGATGTCTGGGAGGTTACACTCTGTTGGTATGGAAAGTACCACCTTAGGGGGGATGGGGGGGACTCATCTGCCCTGAACCTGTTTGCCAGGATGATGGCAATGTCAGTGGGTTCAGGGTATGTTTAGTCAGTATGCAGTAACACACAGCATATCAGAGAGTGTCCAGCCAGGTACTTGAATCAACTGAAGAAGGCCTTGTGAGTGTCCGACGTGTCTGGTGCAATTGTTCGTTAGAAGCGTGCCTGACATAAATACCTGAGTGATTGTAGCAGTCTGCTAGTACAGATCACAGATGCCTTCCCTGTCTGGGATTGTGCTCTATCATGTAGTAGCTCCCTCCATTTGTTGTAAAGTGTATTAATGGCTGGGGTCTACCAGACAGGTCCACTGCTATTGGAGGAGTGAGTCCAGTTATTATTTTGGATGTAAAGATCCATGCGATTCACTAGGTGTCTATAGAATGTGTATGTATAGGATTCAGCAGTCTGAGCCATACTTACCACTGACCCAGGGTCTCTGAAGGATACCACCGTGATTTGGAGGAGTGTGACGTTTGCTTTTGGGAAGTTCACCAAGGTTACCAGGACGGGTGTGGGGACAGGATATGGATGTCCAGTGAGATAAACTTTGTTCTGCCCTTACCAATGAGGGGTATATCGCAGGTGTGGAACATAGAGTCCCCATGTCGGTGATGATCATGTCCAATATGTTGTCCCCTCTTGTGGGTGTGATGACCGGTTGTGCCATAGCATATGAGTTTAGAAATAGCAGCAACTGTTGGGCGAGGGTGTTGGGGCCTGAGTACTATCCACAGTCAATGTGTGGGTATTTGACATCACCCAATATAATGGTGTTTGGGGAGACCTTCATATTGTCCAATGTTCCCAGGAAAGCTGAGTGAGGTTGCTGAGCTGGGGAGTGTGGTCTGTAGCAGGCAACAAACCAAAAGGCAGATTTGCACAATGTTAGGTGCATATGTATGGTCCGTGATGCATTGTGCAGTGCTACCAACCAGGAGGTATGTGTATCTATGATGTATATGGATACTCCCCCTATTTGTGTTGGCCATTCTGAGTTATGTGGTCAGAAAGCATGGTATGAAATATAACCTGGTAGTGCTGGTGTGCATGTGGGAGCCTGAACCATGTGTCTGTGAGTGCACAGATATTGCTATCCTCCATACTGAGGAGATTCCTGAGAGGGCGCAATTTGAGGGTAATACATCTGGTGTTGAGCAGCCTTACCCTCAGTGTCATGTACTCTGTAATGTCTATGGAGGTGGTTCTGTCCTTTGAGCCCTGCTTAAATAGGGCAGTGTGGTGGCAGCAAGTGCCCTAGCCAGTAATCAAAAGTCCAAGGGTGACAGGTGCAAGCTGTCCATAGGGAAGCTACGTGGCATGTTGAGCATGTCACCCCAGGATGACAGACACTGTATCTCTTTTGAATACCACCAATATGTTAGCCAACTATTAAACATGATCAGTGTGTTGGTATACTGTGACGTCATACTTAGTGAGTGTAAGATGCTAGACAAGGTCAGGGTAATACTGGGCTGGGCTACATGATCACAGAGTTCCTCTATGTTTCATGTCATGTGGTCCAGGGAGGAACATCTGAGGTTGTACGCACCAGCATGGACAATGATGGAGCCAGTCCTGGACTTGCTTTGGAGTGACTTGAGTGCATGTGTTATGTGGCGGGTCATGGCACCTGAGAGGCAGCTCAAAGTGACTATTCCCTTCTTTGGCCTGGTGAGTGGGACGATAGTGTGTTTGACATTAAGTGTCACCTATAACAAGTATATCAGGTGTGTTGTTTAGCCCAAAGGGCAGTGACTGTGTGGCACACTGACATTGTGAACTGTGTGACATGTGGGCATTGTAGTGGGGTAGCAGTTGTATGTGTGCCTGCTTTGGAGGTCTCTGCTGCTTAGGCAGAGTGTATGTAGAGCCTCCAAATATCTGTATGTGTGATAATGTGGTTTGTTTGCTGTCACTATTGGTGTATTTGAGACTGATATGTGGTGTGTGTGGTTACCCTCACCACCTGATAGACTATGCCAGTCATGGGTCGAGAGAGCTCAATGTCTTGTATGTCAATATTGTTACATCTCCCACATATATGTGAGTGTGATGTGAGGAGGAGAGGGTTGTCTGTGTACATGAGGCAGATGTGACATTGCTTCATAACCACAATATTCACTAGCTGGACTGGAGAGTACACATGAAACCGACCCTTGGACATGCCAGTGTATTATGATGACATACTCTGTAGCCTGATCACAAAGGATCAGTAGGGTGTTAAGTGTGTAAAAGAGTATAACCGGGATTACTGCTCAGGTTTGTCGGTGTTTTGTAAAGAGTAGCTGAGAAGGAGTCCAGACTGAGAATCATGACATGTCCTTCAGCTATGTAATAAATAGTAATGTACACGCATATATGTGCTGAGTCAGGGACAACTGTACCTTACTGACATTGCCAACATCCTGTCAGACAGGCCCATGTATACATACCCACCCCCCACTGATGATAGTCCCTAACATCATACCAGGAGATATCACGTGTAGAATGGCTGAACAGCTCCCCCCCAAAGCCAAAAGCATGGCAGCAATTGGATTACATTGTTTCCCAATATGTGTTATGCATGCACTACAGAACAAACAGTCTGTTGAGCCTCACCCACTCCACAGGACCTGGAACCGTCGAATGTGTTACAGCAACATATGGCACTCCCCACATGTGTGGGTGCACAACACACCATGGGAAGTATAGTCCAGTAAGCCTATAAAGTCTGATCTGCAAGGCCATGGAGTGCATCATGGCAGGAGTCATAAACAGAGCAATTGGAAACCGACAAACACAAAACCCTACCAACTGTAGTATGTTCATGTGCAGATCATGGTTCGCAAGCATGCTACACCATCTGCAAGGCAGTCACCCAGGACATACATCACGGAACAGAGCTACACATGTCCCACATAGACTTTGAACAGCTCTTCATCAACATCACAGATACATGTCATATCCACAAAACCAACAATCTGTGCATAGATTTGTGTTGACATATGAAGGGATGTCAATGTGTCCACAGATAGATCACACAAGGTGAGACTCACGGGGTCCTGTACAAGCTGTTGATACCTGCCGACCTACATGGATCATTCCTGGGATTGCATAAAAATGTGTACACACATTACCATGTCCAGTCTGATGATGTCATCATCCTACAAATATACCAGGAGAACAAAAGCCACCCAGTAAAACATATGGCGCGTATCTTTCTAGTATCATAGCTATAGATAGGTAGGGGTTTGAGTCCTACAAATGCCAAATGTGTGTGCGATTTCCTTTGAGAGGAGTAGCCTTTCTGGAGACTGGGAAAACGCATTAAAAGAGGTACATCCCTCTTTGGAAAGTCTGATGATGTCAGCATCCTACAAATATTCAAGGAGAACAGACACCCAGTAATGCATATAGCATGCTGTGTTCATGCTTATATCTTTCTAGCTTCATAACATCGTTAGATAAGGGATTGAGTCCTGCAAATGCCAAGTGTGTGTGTGTGATTTCCTTTGAGAAGTGTAGCCTTTTTGGAGACTGTGAAAACACATTAAAAGAGGTACATCCCTCTTTGGAAAGTCTGATGATGTCAGCATCCTACAAATATTCAAGGAGAACAAAAAACATCCAGTAATGTATAGAGTGCGCTGTGATGATGTGTATCTCTCTAGTATCATAATATAGTTAGGTAGGGGTTTGAGTCCTGCAAACGCTGAGTGTGTGTGTCATGGTGGGGGGGGGTGTATATGTGTGTGATTTCCTTTGAGAAGAGTAGCATTTTTGGAGACTGGGAATACACAGTACTGTTTGTATAATGCAAGGGTACAACAACATTTCAAACTCTGTGACACAGAGACACTCCGGGTTTTAGACCTTTATTAATGACATTACACACTTTTCCACAGGCTCACTCCTTTATTTGTTTAAACAGTGTATATGGCAGACATGTTCAAGACATATTATACCTTTATTAATAGGTTAGAACACTCTTTTTTTCAGGCTCACTCACTTATTTTATATGCTAGTGCCTGCAGAGATATTATTCCAGACATATGTTACCTTTCTTAATGGATTACTACACTCTTTTTCTGCCTCTCTGACATTTTTATCTGACAGTACATGCAGAGGACTTATTCAGGCAATTTTATGGCTGTATTATTGGACTACAACACTTTCTTTCATGCTCTCTCCCATATTCTATATAACAATAAATGCAGAATAAACACTAACCTGCCTGGTGGTGCAGTCATAGCAGCCTATCAGCATAGGCTTGCTGATTTGCAGCACGGTCACCTGCAGCTGTAAAGTAAATGAAGGGATATTGAAACATACCTATCCGTTATACATACTCCATTATCAATTCTTACATTCTGCATTCCATGGCTACATACTCAGTTGTGGGGCATCCCACATCCCACGGGCCTCCTGTATCCATTGGTTCAGGCGGTCCTGCTTTCGTCTCTTCAGGTCTGCATGGTGGTGACTGACCTGCTCACCAGTCCGAGGAATGCCTGTGGCACTGGTGAGGTCACAAGCTAACCGGTTCCAAGCCTCTGCCTTGTACTCCATCCCTTGGAACTGGCCCTGCAGGAGTCTTGACTCATGATGGTGGACAAGGAGCCAAACCATGTATTTCCACTCCTCCATACCCCAACGTTGCGCTCGGAAGTGTGTTCCCTCTCCAACACCAGACATTCTAACAGCAGATGTGAGCTACAATCAGTTATGGCGTGTATTCCTGCCTTTGGGGCTTAAATATGCCGCATTTACTTCACTTTTTTGGTGATTGGCCATTTTGTAAAATTCTCGGCTGACTGCAGACCTGCTTAGTAATGGTTAAAATAACATTAGTAAGTATATGAATGTTAGTGGCTGCTTCCCCTATGTTGTCATGGCTTAGTGATTCTGTACTTTGCTTGTGAAGCACAGAGGCCTGGGTTTGAACCTTGTCTTTCATTTTATTTTCATAGTGTCCAGACAGACTAGGGGGTGTGTCTGCATTTAAGCAACTTTGCTCTACGTTGCTCCTCGGTGCCCTAAGGTGCCCTGGTTGGCATGGCGCGGCACGTACGTCCACACAAACACATTGCGCTGGGTAAAGCGCTATTAAACTATGGGCAACTCTATTGCGCTGGGTGAAGCGCTATTGAACTATGGGCAACTCTATTGTGCTGGGTGAAGCACTATTGAACTATGGGCAACTCTATTGCACTGGGTGAAGCACTGCTTAACTGCAGGCAATTTTATATTGGGATCCTTTAAAATATTTATTTTGTTCACTGATACATTGGTCATTTCACTGCTTTTTAGTTATGTTTAAACATATTTGTTAGGTATTATTCCATATACTGATTTAAAAAATAAATACAAAAGGGAGTGGTGGGACTCAAACCATGAATGCCTCTTCTTTGTGCGAAAGCTCTACCATTATGCCATTGCTATTTTGTGGGATTTGTATAAACATTCTTTCATTTGCTCTTCCATGTCAGAATTGCTAACTGTAGCTAAGCAATGGGCACACCCGAGCACACACGAGCAAATACGGGCAGCTATTTTGGGAATTTAAAAAAAATTGATGTTATACATTTTAGAACTGTGATGGGGGTTTACAATATCAGACAGTGAGGTGTTGGGTGCAGGGACATTTGAGCGGACTCGCTCTTGTTTATTTGCTTTTATTTTGAACACTTACAGGGTCGTGGACATTTAGACTGCTTGGCAGTCGGACACACCCCCTGCTTTCTTACACGGTCCGTGTAAGACTTACGGTTGAGTCAGTGTGCCCTCATGCATATTCATGGCATGCTGACATCATACCATTCAACTGCAGCCTCCGAGTAAGACTTATTAAGTCTTACACAGAGGATTCGTGAATCTGGGGGAGTGTAAAACAAGTGTAGTAAGAACTCAATTACAAATAAAACTCCCAAGATGAGCGCATTAAAATGTGCATTATGTGCAAGTCGTATAAAACCAAGCTTAACTTTTTGTTCTAGAGGAGAATTGAAGTGAATGATTAAGAATTAATGTGAGACATATAGAGCCAAAAACAAGAGGTAAGATTAGGTTACTTGACCTTTTAGTAGAGCACAGAATTTAGGGTAAGAGAAGGTGTGTTATTTTAAGAGTTGAGAAAAAGAGATTCCCAGGGATAGTGGCCTAGAACTGAAAAAAGAATGGTTTGAAGTATGTAACATTCACTTCTGGGCCCATACCTAGATGGTTTGGGGATGCTCTAATAGAGGTAGGTGCTCATTGCAGTGAGGGACTGTGGGCCTTCTAGTATCTGCAGGCACAGGTGCTGAGCTTGCTGTCCAGCAAATACCCAGGTACACATTTACATCTTATTTGTACCTACACCAGCCGAGGACAGTGCTGTCGGTCAGGACATACATGGGGGCACTGTCATTGCAACGCATGGATGTACAGGTTACAGTAGTTTTTACCATTCCAGAAGTCATGTGACTGTGGCTCTGACATTTCCACACATGAAGATGTTGATTAAGGAGGTGTGTATCCATATACGCCACATACAACTCATTTCATGATCAGTCTGCCTCATATGCTCAAGAAGCTGACAGTGGTGCTGGGCAACAATGCCATGCTGTGCACTTACCAGCTCAGCTGTATAATTTGTGGCACTTGACTGTGGCTGGAAGACACTCCTACACATCTGTTGACTTACTACCAATACCCCACATATGTTGGGGGCAACTGTGAGTAGTGACAACATCAGGTACCCCTTTACTGCTGACCTATAGTGAGTACGTTCACTAGAGAAGTAGTGTACATTTCAGAAGCTGTTTCAGGCATGTGAAGAGTTTCTGTGAGGTTCTCAGTCACAGGAAATCCCTCTACGTAGGGGATGGTGTGCAGTCAGTGTGTACAGCCACAGGATGATCAGCATATCCAGCATTATATAGATGATCTGTGGATGGAAGGTCAGCACTCAGGGGAGACAGATATGCAAGTGTCACTGTGTCCTCTGAGTGTAACACATGGCCTTACATACCAACATCACCACCAGATTCCTGCAGAGCTCCTATCAGCAGCCCCTTTGCAGTCTTGGCAAATACTTCCTGTTGCCCACCACTGCTACCACCTGTGAATGCATAAGAGACAGAATACCAAAAGTAGCACACTGCTGTGAGAAACAAGGCTGCCATTGTGACATGCTGGGTAGGAGTGTAAATGCTTCAAATTCTTTATTAGTCAGCCTTCCCTTCTGCAGTGGCTACACCCTGTTTCAGTCCTGATATGCCTGTAAAAATAAATGTGTATTATGCATTTCTTGCTTACCCAGTATGTGACAACTGTATATACCAATCTCTGTTACAAAGTACCATCTTGGTCTCTCCACTGTGAACCTGGTGGATCATTTCAGCCCTCCCTGCACCAACATCCACAACTCTGGCATGTATAAATGTCAAAAGATGAGAAAATCCCTCCCACTTGTATCCTGGGGGACTACTTCTGTGCAGAATTTTTGCAATGTTACATATCATCTGCCTGCCAGAGCTGATCATATTCTTCAGTCAATCAACAAGCACACCGATTTATTATCTTGTAGCACAAACTGCCATAACTAATCCATCAGTGATCAAATGTGCTCTCTGTCACCCTTTTACCTAAGGTCATAGGACATGCTGCCTAACTAACAATAACCAATGCCATTTCTTGACATTTCTGAAATTCTGCAGCCTCTGCATACCCCTTTCTTGGAACATACTGACTCCAGCCAGATTACTGATACCTAGAGAAACATATTCCTTTTCTACTACACTACAGAATACTTTTTTTCTGATCACCACCACCGTTTGCCATTTTCCACCACAATATAAATCAAACATTTCAAGCCATAATTTTTACTATGGAAAACACACTTCCTGGATCGGCAATCGAATAAAAATATCCCTTTGTAGATAATAAAAATATTTTCTGTTGCAAGATTCATAATGTGTTCTGCAATTAAACCATGTATTATATACACCCACTAAATCTATCAATAAATACATATATAGATAAATGGGAATAGATATAAATAATGATAGATTGTTAGAGAGTTATTTCAATATTTATCTATAGATATTGATTGAGGAACACGTGACTTAAATTTAAACTGCTGTGCAGTTAGATTTCTATATGTATAAGAAATATAGGTGATTCAAAAAATGTGTTGGAAATAAGTAAAAGCCACCGGAAAAAAATACTACCCTTTAGTGGCATATTAATATGAACCTCACCTCAGGGAAACCATTTATGTCATAGAATGGCTGCATACTACTAGTTCTTTCTTCTGCTGTGCATGGAAACTAAATATGCATTTCCATGTTATGCAGTGTCACACTGAGGAACTGGTGTAGAATGTTATGCAGTACCACACTGAGGAAGTGGTGTAGGATGTTATGCAGTATCACATCGAAGAAGTGGTGTAGGATGCCAAGCAGTATCACATTGAGGAAGTGGTGTAGGATGTTATGCAGTATCACATTAAGGAAGTGGTGTAGAATGCCAAGCAGTATCACATTGAGGAAGTCGCGTAGGATTAAGTGTTGGCATTGCTACACAAATTGTCTTGCCTACTAGGATAGGCATTTCATGTATCAACCTTGATTCCATGTGAAAGGGATAAATGTTTACTAGCACTGAGTTGGTGTCTCTGAGGTATTTTGATTCTGGAAGACCTCTCTATGATGTGGAGTGTGGTGATGTGCAACATGGTAGATATGAACTCTGAATACTGCCACAAACTCATGCTGCTCTGCTGATGAGTTAATAATAATAGTACTAATAATAATAGGCTACATTATCTAGTCATCTCTGTTCTGAAGAGTGTACTCAGTGTGCACAATGTCATCCCTATGAACTGACACTTGTAAATACCTTATCTATTGACAGTGCTCTTTTTCAGCTTGTCCAGATATGTGCACTATGCTCATATAGGTGCACACTGCATGAACTGAAGCTGAACATTTACTTAATCTGTCATTCTTCTGTGCTAGTGTTTGTAATAACTTTATTTAACTGTAACCAGATTATGTTAGTCTGGGTTCTTTCTCCCTGGGTCTTTCACTAAGAATTGGATATTATCCCAGTCAGACATTCTTCATAAGCAAATGACAAATACATTAAATAAATAAATAATCATAATGCTACTCCTAGCATCATAACATGAGTGAAAATGACTACACTGGACCTAGTGTTCAGAATAGCTTATCTCCATGGGTCATCACACTAAGTTTATAGATTGTGAATTGCTATGTTAGACTATGGGCTGGATTCACGAAGGCTTGCATGGAGTCTAAGAGTAGAGTAAGACTCCATGCAGCCAACATGTCCGCCGAGCGATCCAGGAACAGCCGGTAGGGGAGTGCAACAGAGCTCCTAAAACGAGCCTTACACGGACAGGGCTTGGATATGCAAATTACCTCAATTGCAGGTGAAAGCTATGTAAATGAGGTAAATTTGCGATCCAGGAAACCCGAACCTCTCCGAGTAAGAGTAGTGTTATTTGCAGAAATGTACTCCGTTGACAATTGAGTATGGTTCTGCAAATAGCAAAATGGTGCTGTGACAGCTCCAAAAAAAGGATGCATCCAGTTGAGGAAGCATGCCAATGGCCAAAAGTACAGCTATTGGCAATGTTCACCGATGCAAAATAAAAATAAAATAATTTTTTTATCCCGATCTCCAGTGTTTAAGCATAGCGCAGTGCCACGCAAATGTGCTGCACTCTAAAAAGCAGAAAACCAATAATTAAAATCCACAAATGTCGATTTTATTGTAATTCTTAATTTATAATGCAAGGGAATGGCAAGCTGAAGACAACATGGCTACCGAGTAGAGGTTGCTAAGGGAGGGAAGCTCAGTCTAAGAGATGTAACCAAGCATTAGTAGGCAATCCTATGCAAATGAGGTTTAGGATAGTGAATCCCAAGTTTACATAGCAAATGAGCACAGTCAGTGGAGTGTAGGAGTAGGATAAGGGGAGTAACAGAGTAGAAGATAGGTGACATCACGAGGGGGTATGTATGAAAGAAGTGAAGCTCATTGGAGCAGAGTGGCATGTGTCTGCTGTCAGTTACACATCACTGGAAGAGGTGTATCAACAGGTAGCCTAGCTAAAGACAAGAAATTGAAGGTGTATGCCGTGGATAACACTAAAGTTTCTTGCTGAAGTGCCTGCAATGTGTATGCTTGCAGGTGCGCGCCTGTATATCCGAGTAAGACTGTATGTGCACGTGTATGCCTGTGTGTGCGCGTTTAAGCCAGAGTAAGCATGTCTTAGGCTGTTTAAAGTTGTGTAAGCACGTTTATGCCAGTGTGCATATGTTTTAGCAAGAATAAGCAAGTTTTAGTCCGTGTAAGCATGTGTGCATGCATCTGAGCTGGTGTGAGCGTGTTTGCGCTTGTGTGCGCAGCGCTGCCCCCCTGAGGAAACAGAAAGGAAAAAGGCAGCACAACAAATAGTAGGAAGTTAACCAGGGAGTACTAGCAGAGCTAGCAGGTGAAAACAATCAGAATCAGGCAATTACACATGCAGTACACTAGCCCAGCTCAGCCCAGCACTTAAAACTCTGCAAACAACATTCCACTATGTTTGTCTCAAGAGACACTGCAACACTGCAGTAAGCTAATAGAAGTGAAAACTGAAAAAGCTTTACTGAGACAAAGAAATGTTAGGGGTTGCCATTGCTGTTATAAGGTGACATATGCAACATGCTGAGGGTGGTGACAATGCGAATGCTGCTGGACAACCCACAGTGAGGAGATGGAGAAGAGTGTACAGGCCCAGGTAACCTATCAGGGGCTACATGAGCTGGAGATAGTGGAGCGCTATAGAGTGGACAGAGACCTCTCACAGCAAATTGTTGAGCTGTGCAGGCCATGCCTCACACACAGAACCAACAGAGGGGAACCCATCCCAGTGGAAACCAAGGTATGTGTTGGCCTAAGAATATTAGCAACAGGTACCTTCCAGGGACCAACTGGTGATATTATGGGGATACCACAGGCATCAGCATCCAGGGTACTGCACCAGTTCCTGGATGCCATGTCAGCACATGTCGGTGATCATGTATATTTCCCCAATTCCTGTGAGGTATTGGCCAGCAATATGCGTCTCTACCAGCAAAGAGCGGAATACCCTGAGGTAGTGGGTGCAATAGACTGCATGCACATACGCATCAAAGCACCAGCCGGTGAGCGAGGTAGGGTCTACTTCAACCACAAGGGATTCCCCTCCATCAACTGCCAGGTCATGTGTGATGCCCAGGGCATAATACTGAATGTGTGTGCTGGCTGCCCTGGAAGCTACCATGATTCCCATATCTAGCATCTGACACAGCTGTACCAGACATTTGCCAATGGGGACATCCCTCATGGTCACCTAGTGGGGGATGCTGGCTATGCACTGGAGCCGTGGCTGATGACACCCATCAGAAATGCACACACACCTGAACAGGAATGCCATAATGAGGCACACGCACAAACACGAAATGTAATCGAGTGTGTGTTTGGCCTGCTCAAGTCACGGTTTCGGTGCCTGGACACATCTGATGGAGTCTTGCAGTACTCACCAACTACACATGCCCAAATAGTCATGGTATGTGCTATGCTACATAATATGATCCTGCGAAAACAGCTGCAGCAGGACCAGCATAGGCCTGGGCCAAACAGCCCCCCACCATTGCCAAGGCCATCACAGGCAGAGCGTGACTAAGAGGAGGAACAACCTGAGCGTGCCCAGTATGCTTTGGCCTTGGCAAAGAGGCAACGCATAGCACATACACTGGCTCAGTAGGTACCCTGGAAATGATACCTCTCTCTGACTCGCACATATAGTAAAAGGGATGCCTAACTTGACACTACCTGTTTCTAAACATGTATAGGGAGTGTAGTATGTGCATCCAACATAGGCAGCCCTGCAGCACCACCTTAGGCATGATTGCCATGTGTTAAGCAATATAAAGCAGTGCTAAACAGCTTTCACCACCATTTAGTATATGTAAAGCAATTGCACACTAACACTAGCACAACTGTGGTCAATGTTGAGCAATATTGGGCAACGTTCAGCAATGTTGGTTAACGTTAAGCTATGTTAGACAAGCTTGGTCTACATTGGGCATAGCTGAACAATAGCCAACATGCTCATATTTGCTCTACTGGCCCATAAGCAGTCTGGTCTGCTTAGTATGAAAATATAAAGCAGTGACAGGCCTCGAACCCAGGATACTATGCACTACAGTCATAGTACTGAACCACTAAACCATGACAGTATTGCATTGGTCAGCCTGTATGAAGAATTGTTGATAAGTCTATGCAACGTATCTCATGGAAACCCTGCAGGCACAGCATAATCCCTGTCGAGTTATGACACAAAGGTGAGCCCTGCAGTAAGAATAGAACCTGATTTTCAACACACATATAGTATAAATGTTAATATTGGTCATGTTCACACACATCAACAAATGTAGTGGACTTCAGACAGCAACATACTGAAAGGTCACACTGGGCATGCTCACACACTTGAATAAATGAGACAAATGTCAGGCAACAAAACACTGAAAGGACAGACTGGGCATGCTCACACACTTAGGCCATGTCTGAGTACAGCAGTGGGCTACACATATCCAGCAGTTGCATGTGTTAACCCAGGAATCTCTCACTATTCACCAATCCACCTTGAGCACACAGTTATATGACAGCAGACACATATATATAATATATTGGAACCCTGTCATAATAAAATATGTTCTGCAGATACTTAGGTTGTTCGTAGAAAGTGGAAAAGCAAAGAAGATAAAAAACCTGCAATCAGTATCATCAATAAACAATGTGCATCCTGAACATTACCATAGGTGCATAGGTTGATACTAGGCTATCTGCCCTAGGGTATTTATAAGCCTAGCCAGAGTGTGTTTGGCTTTTGCAGCCCTGTTAGATTAGTAGACTGTGCCTGTGAATAGTAGGTCACACAAGATAGGCCTTTTACATTTAGTTTGTTGTGCCTCTGTGTAGCAGGGACCCAGAAGAGATCCCAGGGGTAAACATACGATCACCCATCCACTCGTCAATGTCTCCTGTAGGGGGTCAGTGGGAGGCTCTGCCTATGCGGGACTGGGATCCCATTCCAGAGTGAGGGGAGCCTCTGGGATATGAATGTGTCCCTCCAGCATGTCCTATTAATATCTGTGCTGGGGTGTAAGTCCCTGAAGCATGTAGCTCTAAGGGATCTGGATATCCTGAGGTGGAGCATGTCCATTAATTCTGTGTTGGACATGGCTGTAAACAACAGGCACAGATTGCATCAGAGTAGGCAGTAAGTGACTGAGTAGAGCTGGAGTTACTTTAGCCGAACTGCACAGGGCATCTGTGTGGGTCCCTAGATCCACTTGATGATGTACTTTTGTGGCCATTACAGTTGCTGCAGGTGTCGGGTAAGGTACATCCCAAATGGGGCATTGTATCCAATCATGGGCCTGATGAGTATAGGGGCACAATGACTTTACTTGATCTAGATGTGAAACCTTTTGGGATAAGGTGGGCTACATAGAAGGTCTGTCTAACCACTTTGGCAATGTGATTGTCAAAGGCAAGATTACTAACTACTCGTGTCCCCAAATCCCTAACAACTTCTACCGTACTTAATGTATTAACACCTATGTGGTAATGTGTGGGCACTTTGTTATTCCCAAAGGGGATGACTATGCATTTAATCACATTTAGCTGTAGGCCATGGATCTGGCACCAGTTATCCATCTCTGTGAGACCCTTTTGGAGGATGCTTGTGCCAGCTGGAGAGTCAAATATGGCACCCAGTTTGCAGTAATCTGCGAACATGGTCAGCCATATTCCTCCTGTGTTAGCCTGTACATCAGAGGAATATATACTGAACAAGAGAGGTCCCAGGACTGAGCCTTGTGGGATGCCACATGTAACTGGTGTAGAGTCAGACATGGCACCTGCAATACTTACCATGTGTGTGCTATCCCTGATCCAGTTAGCAATCCATCTTGTGACACATATGTCACAAGATGGATTGCTAACTGGATCAGGGATAGCACACACCTGCAATACTTACCATGTGTGTGCTATCCCTGATCCAGTTAGCAATCCATCTTGTGACATATGTGTCGATATCTAAGCTGATGAGCTTATGTATGATGCCTGAGTGGGGTATTGTTTTGAAGGTTTTTGCGATGTCCAGGTAGGCTGTGTGGACTACCTTCCCTATGTCTATGGACCTGGTAACTGTTTAAAGAAGTCAACCATGTTCAAGAGGCAAGATCTGCCCACAACAAAGCCGAATTGTGTAGGATTCAGTGTCTGTAGGTTCCCGATGTCTGTGTGTATGAGTTCCATGATGATACACTCCATAGCTTTGCAGACCAGGCTAGATAGGCTTATAGGGCAATAGTGTCTGGGGTCTGTTGTGGCACCACCTTTGTGGAACGGGACCACTGTTGCTGTATGCCATTCCTTGGGTACATATCCTGTAGTAAGTCTGATACAGACAGTGACTTCATGTGAGGGTTACGTTCGTCATGAAGCTTGTGTAAGATGCAGGCCGGGACACCGTCCGGTCCCATTGATGCTGTGTTGTCTGCTTTGGAGAGGGCAGCACTCACCTGATCATCTGTGATGTCAGTGAGGCTGCACTCTGTTGGAATGGACATTTGCTCATTAGGGGGGATGGGGGGGGTGACATTTGCACTGAACCTGTTTGCCAGGATGTTGGCAATGTCTGTGGGTTTAGTGTATGTATTGTCATTTTGCAGTAACTCACAGCATATCTGGGAGTTGGCAACCAGGTTCATGACACAACTAAAGAAGGCCTTGTGATTGTCCTCAGTGTCTGGTGCAATTTACCTTTTGAAGCGGGTCTTAGATGAATTCATGAGTGAATGTAGCTTCTTGCTAGTACTGATCAGAGATGCCTTCCCTTTTTGGGATTGTGCTCTATCATGTAGTAGCTCCCTCCTTTTGTTGTATAGCTTATTTATGGCCGGGGTCCATGAGACAGGTCCCCTGCCTTTGGAGGAGTGAGTCTTGTTTTTATTTGGGATAGCACGATCCATGCATTCCAGTAGGTGTCAATAGAATGTGTTTGTAAAGGATTCAGTGGTCTGAGCTGTATTTACCTCTGTCTCAGGGTCTTTGAAGGATACCACCTCAGTTTTGAGAAGTGTGACATTTGTTTTTGGTAAGTTCTTCACCGAGAGAACCTAGGATGGGGTGAGGATGGGATATGGATGTCCAGTGAGATAAATGTATGGTCTGACCTTACCAATGAGGGGCATACCTCTGGTGTGGAACATGGAGTCCCCATGTTGGTGATGATCAGGTCCAATTTGTTTTCCCCTCTTGTAGGTGTGGTGACCAGTTGTGACATAGCATTTGGGTTTAGAAATTCTAGCAACCATTGGGCGAGGGTGTTGGGGCTTGAGTAGTATTCCCAGTCAATGTTTCTGTAGTTGAAGTCACCCCATATAATGGTGTTTGTAGAGACCGTCATATTCTCCAGTGTTCCCAGGAAAGCTGAGTGGGGTTCCTGAGTTTGGGAGGGTGGTCTCTAGCAGGCTACAAACTGAAGGGCAGTTTTGCCCACTGTTAGTTGCACATGTATGGTCTCTGATGCTTCCTGCAGTGCTACTAACCTGGAGGTGTGTGTATCTGTGATGTATACAGATACTCCCCCTAAATTTGTTGGTCGGTCCGAGTCTTGTGGCCGAAAAGCATGGTATGAAGTATAACCTGGTAGTGCTGGTGTGCTTTTGGGAGCTTGAAACAGGTGTCTGTTACTGCACAGATATCGACATTCTCCATACTGAGGAGAATCTTGAGTGCATGCATTCTGAGGTCTAGACATCTGGTGTTGAGCAGCATTACCCATAGTTTCTTTTACCTTGTATTATCTATGGAGGTGGGTTTGTCTTTTGAGCCTTGCCCAAAAAAGCCACTGTGGGGGTGGAAACAGCCTTAGCTAGTATTCAAAAGTCCAGGGTTGACAGGTGCAAGCTGTCAATAGCGAAACTACGTGGCATGTCGAGCATGTCATCCCAGGCTGACAGACACTGGATCCCCTTTGAATGACACCGATATGTTAGTCATCTGTTACAATTGATCAGCTTGTCTGTATACTGTGCCATCATTCTTGGTGAGGGTAAGATGCTACACAAGGTCAGGGTCATACTGGCCTGGGTTACATGATCAGAGAGCTCCACTATGTCTCTTGTCATTTAGTCCAAGGAGGAGTGTGTGAGGTCATTCACACCAGCATAGACAACGATGGAGTCATATTTGTACTTGCTTTGGAATGACCTGAGTGCATGTGCAATGTGGCAGAACCTGCCACCTGACAGACAGCTCATAGTGTCCTTCTCCTGTTCAGCCTGATGAGTGTGACGTCAGTGTGTCTGACAATAGAGTCACTTATTACAAGTGTATTAGGTGTGTTGTTTAGCACTAAGGGCAGTGACTGTGTGGCACACTGACTTTGTGAACCATGTGATATGTGGGTATTGTTGTGGGGTAGCAGTTGTTTGGGTGTCTGATTAGGAGGTCTATGCTGCTTAGGCAGATATTATTTAGAGCCTCCGAGTATGTATTTGTGTGGTAATGTATTTTGTTTGTTGTCGCTACAGGTCTATGTGAGACTGGATTTGTGGTGTGTGTGTGGTTACCTTCACCACCTGATAGACTGTGCAGGTCATGGGTCGAGAGAGCTCAGCCTCCTGTTTGTCTATATAGTTGCATCTCTCACATATATCTGAGTTTGTTGGGAGGAGGTGAGGGTTGTCTGTGTACATAAGGCAGTTGTAACATTGCCTCAAAAGTCCCATATTCACCAGCTGGACTGGAGAGTACACACAAAACCAACCTTTGGACATGCCAGGATATTATGATGACATACTCTCTGTTGACTGATCAAAAGGGATCAGTAGGGTGTTAAGTGTGTAAAAGAGTATAACAGGGGTTTAATGCTCATGTTTGTTGGTGTTTTGGAAAGATTATCTGCAAAGGAGTCCAGACAGAACCATGACACTTCCTTCAGCTATGTCATACATAGCAATGTACACTCATATATGTCCTGAGTCAGGGCCAACTGTACCTGACTGACAATGTCGGTATCCTGTCAGACAGGCCCATACATATATACTCACCTCCCACTGACAAAAGTCCCTATCATCATACCAGGAGATATCACATGTAGAATGGGTAAACAGCTCCTTCCAAAGCTGAAAACATGGCATCAATTGGATTACATTGTTTCCCTATATGTGTCATAAGTGAACTACAGAACAAACAGACCCTGCACCTGAACAGTCTGTTGAGCCTCACCCTCTCTACAGGATCTGAAACTGTTGAATGTGTTACAGCAACATATGGCACACCCCACAAGTGTTGCTGCACAACAGACCATGGGAACTATAGTCCTATAAGCCTATGACGTCTGATCTGCAAGGCCAGTGAGTCCATCATGATTGAAGTCATAAACAGAGCTATTGGAAGCCGACAAACACACAGCCCTACCAACTGTGGTATGATCATGGGCAGATCATGGTTCCCAAACCTGCTAGACTGTTTGCAAGGCAGCCACCCAGGACATACATCACTGAAGGGAGCTACACATGTCCCACACAGACTCTGAATAGCCCTTTATCAACATCCCAGGCACATGTTGTATCCATAAAATCAACAACCTGTGCATAAATATGTATTGTCATATGAAGGAATGGCAATTTGTCCACAGAGAGATCACACAAGCTAATTGTGGAGTCCTGTTCAAGCTGTTAACACCTGCTGACCCACATGGTTCATTCCTGGGTTTGCATAAAACAAAGTGCACACACATTACCATGTCCAGTCTGATGATGTCAGCATTCTACAACTATAGCAGGAGAAAAAAAAAAAACAATAAAGCACATAGTGCGTCATGTTAATGCATATTTCTCTAGTATCATAACATAGTTAGATAGGGGTTTGAATCGTGCAATTGTTCAGTGTGTGTGATTTCTTCTGAGAGGAGTGCACTTTTTGGAGACTAGGAACACATTAAAAGAAGTAGATTCCACTTTGGCAAGTCTGATGATGTCAGTGTCTCACAAATACTGCAGTGGAAACAGAGTTCACCAGTAAAGCATATAACATGTTGTGTTAATGTGTATCTCTCTAGTATCATAATATAGTTAGGTAGCGGTCTGAATCCTACAATAGCTGACTGGGTGTGTGATTTCCTTTGAGAAGAGTGCCCTTTTTGGAGACTAAGGAAAAACCTTAAAAGAGGTTTATTCCTCTTTGGCAAGTCTGATGATGTCCGCATCCTACAAATATAGCAGTGGAACTGAAAACCCCAGTAAAGCATATAGCGTGTCGTATTAATGCGTATGTTTCTAGTGCCATAACGTAGGTAGGGGTTTAAATCCTGAAGTTGCTGTGTGTGTGTGGGGATGTATGTGTCTGTGCAATTTCCTTTGAGAGGAATGCCTTTTTGAGACTAGGGAAACACCTTAAAAGAGGTTTATTCCTCTTTGGCAAGTATGATGATGTCAGCATCCTACAAATATAGCAGTGGAAAACAAACCCCCGTAAAGCATATAGCGCGTCGTGTTAATGTGTATGTCTCTAGTGTCATAACATAGTTAGATAGGGGTTTGAATCCAACAGTTGTTGAGTGCGTGGGAAAGTATGTGTCTGTATGACTTCCTTTGAGAAGAATTCCCTTTGTGGAGACTAGGGAACTTTGGCAAGTCTGATGATGTCAGCATACTACAAATATAGCAGTGGAAATGCGAAACCCAGTAAAGCATTTAGTGCATCATGTTAATGCGTATGTCTCTAATGTCATGACATAGCTAGGTAGGAGTTTGAATCCTGCAATTGTTATGTGTGTTTGTGACACTACTGGTCAATGCAGTGTGGGTTTTGCTTTTACTACGGTATGACATATCAGGATTAAAACAGTATGTGCATTGCACACATCAGGTATCTGTGTGGCAAATGAATATATGTATATGTGACCTCAATTAGTACATAGGTGTGAAGCCTGCATACTACATGAATACATTTGTTACCTTTGCCAGATTGTGCCGCTGCTTCTCAGAATGTAGGTCACATATGTATGTATGTAACAAGGCCGGCCACTGTAGTGATCTGTGGCCAAGGTCATCTGTGTCACACACACCCATGACAGTTTCCATAGACAAGTGTGAATGAGGGTACATGCCTGGGGTATATGTCAGATATGTTCATACACAAAAAAGTCTGGCAATAATGGACAGTCATTATAGGTGTACAACAGCCTTGTGGATATGAATACAGGCCCCTAATTTCTTATGTGATACACCGAGGGGCTTCATAATACCTTTGGATATGTGGATACCAAAGGACAGATGACATAACACTTGGCTGTATGTACACATTGGTACCCGACATACATGTTGGGGGCTACCACCTATGTGGTACTGTCAGGATATTATGTATAGTAAATGTGGATGACTCTGCTAAAGTTGGCTTAGAGCTATACAGCATGTGTTGGACAACAGGTATCTGTCTATATGGTACCCTTGTGTGGGATATGTGTCCCATCCAGAGAATGCATTGTAGGCCAATGCATGCATTTCCAGATGTAGATGGACATATCCCTAGTGTGTTTACATGTACCTAAGAGGGTTATATGCCAAACAGCTGTGGTCCCAGGAACGGGTGGCGGTCAATACCACTGGTTACTGTTATAGTATAGTACCGGAAGGATCCAACTGTTACTGAGTTCCCTACATCTGTGTGTCAGTTGTCAGGAAATCATCTAATGATTGGTTATAGTCAGGCTGTTGAGGTTGTGTATACAACCAGAATGCAAAACATTGACAGATAGTAACAGTATCACCCACAGCATAGTGTCACACCATGTCATACACATGTGTACCCATGTTAGAACTTATCTGTAGTAGAATGCATACTGGCCACCGAGAGATACTATGAGATGTTAACACTGTGTAATACAGGGTATGTCACACGTCCCATGTGTCCACTATGCACGTACATGAAGACAGTGCACCCCCACCATGTTCACAGATGTGCACCTGCTAATCTGTACTGCACACATCACACACATACTGTCCACTCACTAACACATGCTGGCAACACTATACACTTCAGCCAAGTGGCACATGGGCAGACAATACATACTCAGATTTAACACTGGTGTAAAGAATACTACATTGACAATCATAGCTTTGATGCATCATGCTTGCTCAGATATACCTACAAGGATATCATTACACTTTCCTGTTGACAACATGCTAACATTGCTACACTGCTATAATGTCACCCTGTGCATCAGCACTATGTTAGCCTGTTCCTGCATCAATGTTACAGATGACAGGAGGTGGCACAGGTTTCATCACATGCACAGGGTGTGTTGTTGGTTTGCCAGATTCTGACATTAACCCATCCAATCGACATGTATGTGTGTGTGTGTGTGTGTGTGTGTGTGTGTGTGTGTGTGTGTGTGTGTGTGTGTGTGTGTGTGGGACAACAGTACAGCATGGGCCAATGTTGATGTAATGTGTGTGTGTGTATGTGTGAGCCCTAGGTGTTTGGTTTATGTGTGTGTGTCTGCATGCACACAGCTCCACCATGTGGCTGCATATATGGGAGGTTGTGGGACAGCCACAGACTGTCCCTGCCAGGCTGTACAGATCATTGTCTCTGGGCACGGACATGGTACCTGTGCCTGGCAGGGGTGCTACGGACAGTATCAGGTACCAAGCCTGACTGGGTAGTATCATCAGATGCAGAGGTATGTTGACTGGACCCATGTCCCTGCTGGGACTGGCCAGAGCCACGTGCATGTGGTCTACTAGGACGGTCAATTGACAGGCCAGCCCCAGCATTGTTGGGGCTGGTACTGCCACTACAGGAGTGGCTGTGATCTGTGGGTCGTCCGTGACAACTGCCAGCCATTGATGTTGCTGGCATATGTCCGCGTCGACATCTCAACCATCCCACATGGTCCTGTCTCATGGAAAACACATTGTGGAGGGCATCTAAAGTCTCCCCCCCAACGTCTATCAATGACCTCGGTGTAATTACGGATGGCACCAGCAAGGTCATGGATACTGTCATTGATCACGGTGTTATGGGCCCTCTGCACCCTTAGTTCTGGTCTGGTGTACCGTTCCATACATGCCTGTGCCTGCATTACAGCCCAGAACATACCTGAGGTTGTAAGACCTGTAGGGGCACGTCTGCCAGGGGCATTACAACCAGCGGTGCTCCCATGAGAACCCCTGGACGTCCACCTATGTGGTACCATTCCAGGAATCTGGGTATGGCTGCTGTGAGGGGATGCATGTGCCATGGATACCACACTATCCTGGTCAATGCCAACTGTATGCTGTCCCTCGGCTAAGGTCATTGGTGATGAGGGGATGTATTAGCAGTATGAGTGTGTGCATAGATGGGGTGGAAAGCTGTGTACTGTCGATTGGCGGACCAATGACAGACCCTGTCAAACCTGCCTGTGCCACAATACATGTATCATCATCTCCACTATTTGTGGCAGTGACTTCAGGTTCCCTGCTGCATTCACCCAACCCAACCTCAGCACCTGTGAGAGGAAGACAAGAAACATACTTTACAATCTGTACATGATGTTATCACACATGCACACATGCACACATGCACACATGCACACATGAACACATGCACACATGCACACAAATACACTCCTCACTACAGCAGATACACACACACACACCAGCAATCCAAAACATACTCAATAGTGGTTGAAGGTGGGATGACAGTATCACAAGGCAAACAGTCACCTCACATGTGTCAGCATGCAGAATATGTGTTGCTCAAGACCATGCAGTGCGAGTGTAGACAGCCCTAGTTAATGACAGCATACATGGCTTTGATGCATGTGTGTAGTTGTTTAGTGATTGGCTACACCCTGGAACATAATGTGTACAAGGACACAACATTGCTGGGCAAGTATTATAAGCTCTGCAATGTCCTGTGCACCATCACTCACAGGTATACATACCATGGCTGCATGTGTTATCTGTGTGTCACATAGATTTCCATGTCTGATTACAGTGTCTGTGTCTGTAGCAGATAATTGTGGGCACAGGTGTAGCACATGCATGCTATGTACACACATGGGATGAGTGGTGAATGTATACGTGCTCAACATGGCCATTGTACAGTGGTTATGGTGAGTGTGGGACATATTGCAGATATGTCAGTACCAGCCATGACATGGCATACTACATGACTGCAACATTAAACATCACACATACTCAATGTGTGTCATGTGACCTATACACCCAATAGCATTCCAGAACATATTTGTGTCACTTTGTACAGATGGTGACTGCTATGCATATTGTGTATAGTTGCATATGTTTGCACACACACAACATGCTATGCATATTGTGTATAGGTGCATATGTTTGCACACACACAACATTGAGGTGCAAAGCAATGACTGCTATGTGTAGTACTGTGGTCACTGTAACTGGATGGGGTGTAGTACCATGAGCCATCATCATCATGCATCATGTGGTCACTCAGGGCTACTAACATGTGACAGACCACTGCCTAGCATGCTGTACCTGAACTGCAGTGCCGTGGCTACATTCAGAATTACACAGTCACTTTGTACATGGGTGTGTGAGGTGCCCAATAGGGAGCATTGCCTAACATGACTGTGTTATGTGTTGAAGAGTGTTGCTCAGCCCCATGATAGGCCTCTACCCCTCAGGTATATCATGTGTGCTGTGTGGATGACATGTGGGATACTGAAGTGTGACCTTACAACGGGTGTGTGGTGATGCTATGTGTAGCATGTTGAGGTGTACTGCATATGACAAACGTGTTTTGTTGTGTACATGTGTATCAATTATGCCTATCCAATGTGCAGTACGGTGTTGCCACAAGTGTGTCTGATGCTCTGTGTATTGCATGTGATTGAAGCAGCTACTGACATTACTAAGATGCATTATGCGTAGGTGTATTACGTGTACATGGCCTACACCTCACCTATGACATGCACATTTCATTACCAATATTAAAGTCATAACACACTCAACAGCATGGATCATCTGCCCTGCTGTCACACGAGAGGGACCTACAAGAATATGAAACAGTTTGTCAGTGGCCACAACTGTGGCATTGCTACTGTGGGTTTGCTAAACTACAGTAGAACAACAGTTGACAGTCACAGGTATACAGATAATATTCCAAATATCAGTATTGCACAACACTAGGCAGCACAACTGCTAAACACACAGTACACATCTCACATATGCATAATCTAGCAATACAGGTAACAGTAGTCTACAGATAGGGCATGTTACCTACACGCTCCATGTCAACATGCTGGGTCGCTCCGGCCTCCATGATGACACATGTCTGTTGCTGTTGTTGGCCAGGAGCCACCACGCTTAGGAGCAGCTCCTCCACTCTGGTGAGGGGGGATGAAAGGCCACCCCACCACCTGTGGCAAGCTGTTGTCTATGGATATCAGACGCACACCGCCAGACATGTCAAATTAAATCACTGCAGTGATGGCGTACCTGCTCATATGTCCAGTTCTGCATGCCTATGTCATTTAACCAACGAACAAGATCTTGCCACAGTGCAGTCCACTCATGCTGGTGCTGGCCGCTTCTGGAAAACAGCAGGGAGTAGTGCTGCACCAGGCTGTGGTGGATTTCCTAGAAATCCAACATGGAAACCCGACCAGTCCAAACCAGAGGAACTTCTCAGAAAAAAAAGATTTATTATATAACACGGATAATTTCACAGACAAGTTGTCCTAGGTTTCGTCTCACTTATACAGACTTCATCAGAACTACAAACCTTTTCTGCACAAATCGCGTCCTTATATACCACTTCCATGTTAATTGATCAATTACATCATAAAAATTAAAGAAACAAAACTTTTCAAGCCCTACACATCACTCATTACTGAATACCTCTATAATAGGTTATTAAAAAACTTACAATTAAAAACAAAAATTAAAAACATGGAATAAAAACAATCACATAAATTGATACATAATAAAAATATTAACTCTAATAAAGTATACATGCTGCCTATGTTAAATATAGCACTATTGAATAGGTATAGCTGAAACTTTAGCCCAATATATGCCATAGTTTTAGTAGCGGGGCTAAACTAATATGGTAATTAATTCCTGGAAAATTAGGGGCATCTAACCTTATTTGCCATTTCATTTCACAAATGTCTAAATGAACATCCAGGATATGCCCTTGATTATCTTTAATTACTTGTTGAATAATACAAAATTGGAATTCGTGACCTGGATGTAATTTAATGTTTCTTGCCAGTGCATTAGTGTTTTTCACATGTCTAATATCCAACATGTGTTCACCGATCCTTTCTCTTATGGTACAGCATGTTATTCCTATATAAAATGTAGTACACTGAATGCACCTAGCTAAATACACCACATTTCTGCTATGACAATCAAAATGCCTATTAATTAATATAATTTATTTCCCTAACTTAATCTTATATCCTGTACTAAAAATATATTTACATTTATTACATCTACCACATTTAAAATTTCCAACTGGCCTACATGAATTAGAAATTTGTGTTAATTTACTACCCTCTAAAAGGTTTTTAAATGGCATATCCTTCCTATATACATTTTTAGGGGGAGCCTTTAATTTATTATGTACATGAGTATCTAATTTCAAAAGCTCCCAAATCCTATGTATTATTTTAACCATAAATTCTGCGTCACAATTATATGTAGTAATAAAGTACAAACTATCTCCCGTGTCATATTTCCTAGTTATTTCATGACCAGCTAACAATTCACCATCTTTCATATTATATTTTAAAATGGGCTGAATGACTCCCCCCTTCCTCTTAGATATAATTTCAACCTTGATGGCTTGTACTAAGGTCTCTGGATATCCTCTTTTAATAAACATCCCTGTTATAAACTCTAATTCCTTTTCAAATTCCAAATAGTTGTTAACCTTTTTGGCTGCCCTGACCATCTGACCTTTAACTATAGCCCTTTTCTGGTGGCTAGGGTGCCAGCTTTGATAATGTAAGTAGGAATTTGAAAAGGTAGGTTTTCTATAAATGTTAGATGAAAGACTCCTTTTATCATTATTAAACACCAAGTGAACATCTAAATGACTAATTTATATATTACTGTGTACAAAGGTAAATTTAAAAAAATTAACCATATTATTAATATATTCCAAAAATGTCTCCAAATTCTGAACACCACCATCCCAAATTATAAAAATATCATCCAAATATTGCATATATTTCTGGATATATTGGTTATATTCACTTCGAAACACAAATCTTTGTTCCCAAAAGGACATTACATAGTTGGCATAAATGGGGGCACGTGCTGCCCATGTTGCAACTCCAGTAATCTGTTTATAGTAACTACCCTCAAAATACAAAAAAATATTATTTAGAACAATGTCCATAAGGGATACAAATATATTTATTTGATCCTGTTCAAATAACCCTATCTTAATCAATTGACTCTCCATCCATTCCAGTCCAATATCATTAGGAATCACCGAATATAAATTACACACATCAACTGTAAGAAATATGGTTGAAGGGTCAATTCTCACCTCATTTAATTGGGATAGAAAGTGCCATGAATCTTTGGTAATATAATCAAACATTTTTATCCCCCCTTGAAGATGGTGATCCAAATATTTACTTATAAAAAAAGTTTTATTCCTTTTACCATCAACTATGAGTCTGAATGAAATGTTATTCAACCCCTTGTGTATTTTGGGGATGCCAAAAATATTACTCCCTACAGGAAACTCATTACCCAGATACTCAAAATCCAATTCATTTATTTGTCCTTGGTAAAGCATATCCTTTAACATTAGGTCTATCTTTAAATATGCCACATGTATCTCATTTAGAGTGATTTCTTCATAGGCTTCCCCAGCCAACATCCCAAACATATAGTCTGAGTAGTCATTTTTGTCCATAACCACTATTCCATTACCTTTGTCGGGCTTCATAAACCGAATACCCTTATCTGTAATAAGCTCATTAAGCACTTCAACTTCATCATCAGTCAAATTACTATACAAATTTTTTCCATTATTGCTGTTATTTCTAAAATATTCTTGCATCACCAATTCACAGGCCTTCTCAAATATCATGACAGTATTGTTTACTATAGGGTTAAATTTACTGAGTTTCTTTAATACACCAATATTTCATTCCCTGTCTTGTGTAAAATACATTTTAATATTCATTTTTCTGGTCAAAAGTTTTAAATCAATCAGCACGTCTGTAATTTTACCTTTTCGACCAGGAACATAAGTAAAACCTTTTGATAGTAATTCGGCATGCTTAACATTCAGCTCCTTGTTAGAATAATTATAAACCTTAAAATCACCATATTGGTTAGACACAATAGTAGGCTCACTAGGGCCTGAAACGTAATTCCCTACTTGAATAAGATCAATTAACCCGCTAATATTTAAATTCCCATCAATATTATCAAAATTAACTTCAACATTATTATTATTTTCTTCAATGTTGTTATGATTAGTTAACAGTCTCTCCCTATTGTTTATGGAAAACATATCAGTGTCTTCACCGGTCATTACTGTTGAATTTATTTCACAGTCAGCGTTACCCACATTAAATTCATAATTAGCCTCACAGTCATTAACTGCACTGTACTTCCAATCAGAAAATGCTATTATGTTAGCGTTACCCTCTACTGAGGTATCCGCAGTCTGATATATACTTACATGCAGTAGCGGGTCAGTCCTTCTGCCACTGAGGATCTCATCAACCCCTTCAATGTCCATTACAGTTGTTAAAGCCTCCACCAATTCGAGCTGGAATAAACTGTCACTATTCCTATTCAAAGCTTGTTCATCACCTTTACAAACCACATTCAATGTTTTCGTCATAATTGTGACACAGGAACTCTCTCCTAAAGCATTCACCTCCAGTCTTGGTGAAAATCCTCCTGTTGTTTCCATTGAGGTCCCCATTTTTTGGGCCTGGTTCCTTGGTCTATACGTCTCTCGCTTTCCTCTCTTGTCCGTTGCAAAAAATCTCACTCTCGATTACGCAACCATTCCGATCATCTCGGACTTTCCTCCATAGGGTGCTCATCATGCTGGAAATGTGCATCCCTATGTGGTGACATCACTTCCCATCCTTTTTGGTTTTTACTATTACTCGCCGATTCTGTATAATTATGATTCCCCTTGGATAAGGGATACACCCTCTGATTGTGATATTCTTCAGTGTCCCTTAAAATTTTACGTGATTTTCTTTGAAATATTACTTGACAGTCATCCTCGACAGTATTTAAAATATTTTGATAATTAGTTAAATAATATTCAAAATTCAGGTCATTTAATATAATATCATTGTCCTGTTCCAATTCATCCATCAATCGAGCTATAACTTCATCATTGTACTTTATCACTATTCTCATTAATTCTAAACCAGTTTTATCAAAAAGTTTGTGTACTTCCCAGATCATTCATTCATTACCAGCTATACCATTTGGATATCTCCATAAACGCAACCCACGGGGTAGTAATTCCAGCTCTATATTCCTACTCAAATAACCATTTTCCAACTGCAACTTTTTCATAGTATATAATTTCTTTTCAAAACTTTTTAATCGCTCCACTAGAGTCAAATTAAATCTTAAACCTGAATTGTTGCTATTTGACTCATTATGAAAGTCAAATTTTATAGTTTTCCATTGCATTTTATGTACATTACTTTCGGTAAAACAACTGGCTGTTAATGCACTTCCCTTACCGTTCTGTGTTTTGGCATTTGCCTCCTTGCTACTGACTGTCCAATTGTTCTCCATAGGAGTGGGTTGTGTTAAAGGCAAACCCAGGCTACCTAGGCTACCCAAATTTTTAGGTGAGCCTATGGAGGATGCCTGTTGTTGCTCTACCAATGTTTTAATTTGTTCCGTGTGCTCAGACAACTGTTCATTAATTTTGAGTAAAAGTTCCATAATATCTGAATTGGCCGCTCCAGATTCCATGATAACAAACCAAATATCCAAAACAAACTGGGTAACCAACAAATCGAACACGGTAACCCGACCAGTCCAAACCAGAGGAACTTCTCAGAAAAAAAGATTTATTATATAACATGGATAATTTCACAGACAAGTTGACCTAGGTTTTGTCTCACTTATACAGACTTCATCAGAACTACAAACCTTTTCTGCACAAATCGCGTCCTTATATACCACTCCCATGTTAATTGATCAATTACATCATAAAAATTAAAGAAACAAAACTTTTCAAGCCCTACACATCACTTATTACTGAATACCTCTATAATAGGTTATTAAAAACTTACAATTAAAAACAAAAATTAAAAACATGGAATAAAAACAATCGCATAAATTGATACATAATAAAAATATTAACTCTAATAAAGTATACATACTGCCTATGTTAAATGTAGCATTATTGAATAGGTATAGCTGAAACTTTAGCCCAATATATGCCTTAGTATTAGTAGCGGGGCTAAACTAATATGGTCATTAATTCCTGGAAAAGTAGTGGCATCTAACCTTATTTGCCATTGTAAGTTTTTAATAACCTATTATAGAGGTATTCAGTAATAAGTGATGTGTAAGGCTTGAAAAGTTTTGTTTCTTTAATTTTATGATGTAATTGATCAATTAACATGGGAGTGGTATATTAGGACGCGATTTGTGCAGAAAAGGTTTGTAGTTCTGATGAAGTCTGTATAAGTGAGACAAAACTTAGGTCAACTTGTCTGTGAAATTATCCATGTTATATAATAAATCTTTTTTTCTGAAAAGTTCCTCTGGTTTGGACTGGTCGGGTTTCTGTGTTGGATTTGTTGGTTACCCAGTTTGTTTTTGGATATTTGGTTTGTTATAATGGAATCCGGAGCGGCCAATTCAGATATTATGGAACTTTTACTCAAAATTAATGAACAGTTGTCTGAGCACATGGAACAAATTAAAACATTGGTAGAGCAACAACAGTCATCCTCCAAAGGCTCACCTAAAAATTTGGGTAGCCTAGGTAGCCTGGGTAGCCTGGGTTTGCCTTTAACACAACCCACTCCCATGGAGAACAATCGGACGGTCAGTAGCAAGGAGGTGAATGCCAAAACACAGATCGGTAAGGGAAGTGCATTAACAGCCAGGTTTAACGAAAGTCATGTAGATAAAATGCAATGGAAAACTATAAAATTTGACTTTCATAATGAGTCAAATAGCAACAATTCAGGTTTAAGATCTAATTTGACTCTAGCAGAGTGATGAAAAAGTTTTGAAAAGAAATTATATACTATGAAAAAGTTGCAGTTGGAAAATGGATATTTGAGTAGGAATATAGAGCTGGAATTAGTACCCCATGGGTTGCATTTATGGAGATATCCAAATGGTATAATTGGTAATGAAGGAATGATCAGGGAAGTACACAAACTTTTTGATAAAACTGGTTTAGAATTAATGAGAATGATGATAAAGTACAATGATGAAGTTATAGCCCGATTGATGAATGAATTGGAACAGGACAATGATATCATATTAAATGACCTGAATTTTGAATATTATTTAACTAATTATCAAAATATTTTAAATACTGTCGAGAATGACTGTCAAGTAATATTTCAAAGAAAATCATGTAAAATTTTAAGGGACACTGAAGAATATCGCAATCAGACGGTGTATCCCTTATCCAAGGGGAATCGTAATTATACAGAATTGGCGAGTAATAGTAAAAAACAAAAAAAAAAGGAGGGGAAGTGATGTCACCACATAGGGACGCACATTTCCAGCATGACGAGCACCCTATGGAGGAAGGTCCAGGACGATCGGAACGGTTGCGTAATCAAGAGGGAAATTTTTCGCAACGGACGAGAGAGGAAAGCGAGAGACATATAGACCAAGGAACGCAGCCCAAAAAATGGGGACCTCAATGGAAACAACAGGGGGATTTTCACCAAGACTGGAGGTGAAAGCGTTAGGAGAGAGTTCCTATGTCACAATTCTGCCAAAAACATTGAATGTGGTTTGTAAAGGGGATGAACAAGCTTTGAATAGGAATAGTGACAGTTTATTCCAGCTGGAATTGGTGGAGGCTTTAACAACTGTAATGGACATTGAAGGGGATGATGAGGCCCTCAGTGGCGAAAGGACTGACCCGCTACTGCATGTAAGTATATATCAGACTGCGGATACCTCAGTAGAGGGAAATGCTAACATAATAGCATTTTCTGATTGGAAGTACAGTGCAGTTAATGACTGTGAAGCTAATTATGAATTTAATGTGGGTAACGCTGACTGTGAAATAAATTCAACAGTAATGACCGGTGAAGACACTGATATGTTTTCCATAAACAATAGGGAGGGACTGCTAACTAATAATACCAACATTGAAGAAAATAATAATAATGTTGAAGTTAATTTTGATATTATTGATGGGGATTTAAATAGTAGCGGGTTAATTGATCTTATTCAAGTAGGGAATTACATTTCAGGCCCTAGTGAGCCTACTATTGTGTCTAACCAATATGGTGATTTTAAGGTTTATAATTATTCTAACAAGGAGCTGAATGTTAAGCATGCCGAATTACTATCAAAAGGTTTTACTTATGTTCCTGGTCAAAAAGGTAAAATTACAGATGTACTGATTGATTTACAACTTTTGACCAGGAAAATGAATATTAAAATGTATTTTACACAAGACAGGGAACAAAATATTGGTGTATTAAAGAAACCCAGTAAATTTAACCCTATAGTAAACAATACTGTCATGATATTTGAGAAGGCCTGTGAATTGGAGATGTGAGAATATTTTAGAAATAACAATAATGGAAAAAGTTTGTATAGTAATTTGACTGATGATGTAGTTAAAGTGCTTAATGAGCTTATTACAGATAAGGGTATTCGGTTTATGAAGCCCGACAAAGGTAATGGAATAGTGGTTATGGACAATAATGACTACTCAGACTATATGTTTGGGATGTTGGCTGGGGAAGCCTATGAAGAAATCACTTTACATGAGATATATGAGGCATATTTGAAGATAGACCTAATGTTAAAGGATATGCTTTACCAAGGACAAATAAATGAATTTGATTTTGAGTATCTGGGTAATGAGTTTCCTGTAGGGAGTAATATTTTTGGCATCCCCAAAATACACAAGGGATTGAATAACATTTCATTCAGACCCATAATTGATGGTAAAAGGAATAAAACTTTTTTTATAAGTAAATATTTGGATCACCATCTTCAAGGGGGGATAAAAATGTTTGATTATATTACCAAAGATTCATGGCACTTTCTATCCCAATTAAATGAGGTGAGAATTGACCCTTCCACCATATTTCTTACAGTTGATGTATGTAATTTATATTCGGTGATTCCTAATGATATTGGGCTGGAATGGATGGAGAGTCAATTGATTAAGATAGGGTTATTTGAACAGGATCAAATAAATGTATTTATATCCCTTATGGACATTGTTCTAATTAATATTTTTTGTATTTTGAGGGTAGTTGCTATAAACAGATTACTGGAGTTGCAATGGGGGCAGCATGTGCCCCCATTTATGCCAACTATGTAATGTCCTTTTGGGAACAAGAATTTGTGTTTCGAAGTGAATATAACCAATATATCCAGAAATATATGCAATATTTGGATATTTTTATAATTTGGGATGGTGGTGTTCAGAATTTGGAGTCATTTTTGGAATATATTAATAATACGGTTATTTTTTTTTTAATTTACCTTTGTACACAGTAATATAGAAATTAGTTATTTAGAAGTTCACTTGGTGGTTAATAATGATAAAAGGAGTCTTTCATCTAACATTTATAGAAAACCTACCTTTTCAAATTCCTACTTAAATTATCAAAGCTGGCACCCTAGCCACCAGAAAAGAGCTATAGTTAAAGGTCAGATGATCAGGGCAGCCAGAATGGTTAACAACTATTTGGAATTTGAAAAGGAATTAGAGTTTATAACAGGGATGTTTATTAAAAGAGGATATCCAGAGACCTTAGTACAAGCCATCAAGGTTGAAATTATATCTAAGAGGAAGGGGGGAGTCATTCAGCCCATTTTAAAATATAATATGGAAGATGGTGAATTGTTAGCTGGTCATGAAATAACTAGGAAATATGACATGGGAGATAGTTTGTACTTTATTACTACATATAATTGTGACACAGAATTTATGGTTAAAATAATACATAGGATTTGGGAGCTTTTGAAATTAGATACTCATGTACATAGTAAATTAAATGCTCCCCCTAAAAATGTATATAGGAAGGATAGGTCATTTAAAAACCTTTTAGAGGGTAGTAAATTAACACAAATGTCTAATTCATGTAGGCCAGCTGGGAATTTTAAATGTGGTAGATGTAATAAATGTAAATATATTTTTAGTACAGGATATAAGATTAAGTTAAGGAAAGAAATTATATATATTAATAGGCATTTTGATTGCCATGGCAGAAATGTGCTGTATTTAGCTAGGTGCATTCAGTGTACTGCATTTTATATAGGAAAAACATGCCGTACCATAAGAGAAAGGATCAGTGAACACATGTTGGATATTAGACATGCGAAAAACACTAATGCACTGTCAAGACACATTAAATTACATCCAGGTCACGAATTCCAATTTTGTTTTATTCAACAAATAATTAAGGATAATCAAGGGCATATCCTGGATGTTCATTTAGACATTTGTGAAATGAAATGGCAAATAAGGTTAGATGCCACTACCTTTCCAGGAATTAATGACCATATTAGTTTAGCCCCGCTACTAAAACTGAGGCATATACTGGGCTAAAGTTTCAGATATAGCTATTCAATAGTGCTATATTTAACATAGGCAGTATGTATACTTTATTAGAGTTAATATTTTTATTATGTATCAATTTATGTGATTGTTTTTATTCATGTTTTTAATTTTTGTTTTTAATTGTAAGTTTTTAATAACCTATTATAGAGGTATTCAGTAATAAGTGATGTGTAGGGCTTGAAAAGTTTTGTTTCTTTAATTTTTATGATATAATTGATCAATTAACATAGGAGTGGTATATAAGGATGCGATTTGTGCAGAAAAGGTTTGTAGTTCTGATGAAGTCTGTATAAGTGAGATGAAACCTAGGTCAACTTGTCTGTGAAATTATCCGTGTTAAATAATAAATCTTTTTTGCTGAGAAGTTCCTCTGGTTTGGACTGGTCGGGTTTCCGTGTTGGATTTGTTGGTTACCCAGTTTGTTTTTGGATATGTGGTGGATTTCCTGTTCCTCCGCTGCTGTGTAACAGGGATTATGTTGGTGGGCCATCACCCTGAAAGAGAAATGAACAATATGTGTGAGCGAGTCATGTGGCACACTTTACACCCTTAACTACAGATATCACTTAACTACCATTTATAGCATCCATTTGTCTGTCAGAGGATACACACGTTCAATACCACATATTGGTGCTCAGGCCACAACTGACTGACAGTGCCTGGCACACTCTATATATCAAACCACTATACACCAGTACCCGGCACACTTTGTGACACAATGCACAACCTCGCCACAGGGGTATATATCAAGCTAATGCATGAAGAAAGATGTCATCCATTGCAATGAATGTAAAGTACAGTTACAGTATTACCAGTAAACCACCCTAGTCATTGATGCCAACCCTGCCTAACATATGTGCACAGTTGTTAATATAGGTGGCATACTGCTGTAACAGAGTATATATGTTGCTAGATACACACGTATACCCTGTAACACACATATGATTGTGGGCATGGTACAGGCATAATTACACACACATCAGACATACATACAACACACAAATGCATGCCAACCGAGATGAGCTTTACTTGTGTACTATACAGTACTGTGTGCCACTACTTACAAAACCTTATGCCTGGGGTATGTAATCTGTGCAGACTACAGGAAACACACATGACAGTGTTTCCAAGCAATGTGAACATACACCATACTGTGCTGTTTAGGCCTACAGCTTCAGGTAGTACTACAGTTCATATGGGAGTTGGATTCACCAGCAGTAACACTCACTAAGCATACATGTATTGCTTTAGCCTACCTACAATGAGACATCACAGTTGTCAACAAGGAACTACATCACAACGTATGCCATACTACTATGTCTGCCTAGCAATAACATATGCATCTTTTGCAAGCCTCACAGCTAGGACACAAACTACCATAACAGAAACAAATTCACACTAAGCTATCACACCTTTACAGACCTTGCACACATTCACCGTCACACTCATTCAACCTCACATAGCAGGTATTGCACTGAGTATATGTGTGCAATGTGTCATAGGTAGGTAATATGCTATTGGCCCTAGGGCCTAGAGCAGCCTAGCCATATGCTACCCTGGCCTTTGACACACATGTAATTTGATTTCACTTGCCCCATCAACCAGAATCACAGAGGTGATTCCCGGGGTGTATTACCTATCTCCCAAACACTCATCAGGATTATTTATGACAACTGCTAATGAGGAGCCTTGTTTGCTATTGATAGGTGGTTTATTGCAGAATATGGCATATCTGTGAGATAGGAACCTATCCCTCCAGCATGTGCTGTTTAGTGAGCTGATGAGGTTTAGGGCCCTAGAGTGTGTAGCCCGGAGGGATTGTGATATGCTGACAAGGTGGTTGTCCAACAGCTATGGGTGTGACATACCTCTGTATGTCCGGCAGAGGTCACCTCTGTGTGGGTGGTATGCAACACAGTCTAGCTATGGTTTTGTGAGTCAGTCTGCATAGGGCATCTGTTTGAGGCCAGTATTACTCTTTGTGAGGTATGTCTGTGGCCTTTCCACTTGCTGCAGTTGTCATGTGAGGTACACACCACACGGGGCATTGTGATGAGCAGAGGGGAACACTGATCTATATTTCCCTAGATGACACACCTTTTGTGATGACACGTACCACGTAGACAGATTACAAGACTAGTATGGCACTGTGATTATCAAAGGGGAGGCTACTGTCCACCTGTGTCCCATGTTCCCTCATCACACCTTCAGTCTTAGGTAGATTTCCACCTATGTGGTAGTTAATGGGTACAGTGTTTTGGAAAGGAGGGATGGCACTGCAGTATCGACAGTGGTCTTCAGTCCATGCCTTGGTCACCATGCACCTGTTCCAGTACGTATGCCCCCGTGTGTGTCTCTCTCTCTCTCTGTGTATATATATATATATATATATATATATATATGTGTATATATATATATATATATATATATATATATATATATATATATATATATACACACACATATATATGTACTCATACATCTAAACCTCCATTGCTGTACAGATAGATGTGCATATCATGGTGGGGATATCAATTATGTGACAGTTGTGAGATATACATTTATGTAATAATATTGCACAGTGTTGTGCAGAATGCATTTTGGTGTCCTCAACCCATGTAGCTTTAGCAGGCCTCACTGGCTGTAACACAGCAGATCTGACAAATCAGTCCCACAGCGTTTAACCACCACATGACATATACCAGCACTGCATGCTGTTTTCTATGCCACACACTACAACCTACATAGATATATGCACATAACAACCTTCAACAACATATATACGTCCACCCTTCACTAACAGTTGCAGTATGTCCCTTGCCTATGCACATGTGCAGATACATATAGATACGTACTGCTGCCACATATGGATGATTCACAGTATGTAGAGTACTCTTCAAGAACATCTACTACATGCCGGCAAATACATATGTGTTACATACCTTACCTTTGTATTTCTCTGCTCTGTCTGTTGTTACTGTTTTTTTTTTGTTTTTTGTTTTTTTTGTTTGTTTTGTTTTTTTTTTTGTGGGGGGGTTTCTCTGTTTCTGTTTCTGTCTCTTTTGTCTGTGTCTCTGTCTCTGTCCCTGACTCTGTCTCTCTCTTGTTCTCGCTCTCTCTCTCTCTCTCTGTTCCTGCAGTGATATTATTGCATGTGTGGACAGCAGGTACAACTTGCTTTTCTAGGTATTTGCACAAGTGCATGTGACGGCCTCTGCACCAATTGGTGCTCACCATTTAGTACCTGCATGCAGCCTGCTGTGTGGTAATTGCAGTACTCACTGTGATTGCAGCCCACTGCTATAAAATGCTAGGTTAGGTAGGCGTAGCCCTTTTAGCTTTCCAAGGTGGGGCCCATGTTTGTTTGCTCTGGACACCGTTGTGTCAGTCAGAAGGTTGGTATATGTCTCATATCTGAAGCTAGGGATGTAGCCAGTGATATGCGTGTTCTACTCAAACCTGAATATTTCTGCTTCCAGTATACACTTCTCAGTGTAGACATTTACTCACCCATCCAAATGCTAACACAGGATACATGGGAGTATGTACTTTCTTAGACAATTAACTGCCATACAAAAGTAGTTATTGCAATGTATTCCTCTGGCACATGCACTGTTTGTGAACTGCTATACTGTAATTATTAAGTTACTCACTTCTGAACAGTTTGTGGTTTGTTTGTGTTGACATTAGCACAGGCTGCTCAACACAACTGGACATATTTCAGTACTGAGTATGCCTATCTACACCCTTGGTTTTGCCTGAATACACAGGTATATTGCACTTTTGGGTAGGGGTGCAGAACTGCAGAGAGCATTATTTATTATTGTGTGATGTTTATCTTGCTGAACATATAGGGTTTCTGTGTACCTGTTAGTCTGTCAAGGCAAGTAGTTTGTCTGCGTAGCTCCCACCTGTGGACATATCCAGATGGTATCCAGAGGTTAGCCTATTATTCTTTGTCTGTGCACCACACCAGTCTTTTCAGCACTGGAACAATGGCATTGCCACAGTTGGTTGCTAGCAGTACACGGCTATATCCTGTGATATTTCTGTGTTGTACACCTACATAAGGGCATGCTTGTGGAACTCCTTCCAAAGCTATTTGCAGAGTGTGTAACAGCAGAAATGCTGATATGCCTGTGTGTTTCTGCCTCTGACAGGCCTCAGATCCTCACATGTATATATTTGAACAGCCTCAGGGAAAGGTACATATAAGTGAGATACACCTGTAATATATCACAGATATATTTCAGTTGAGACTTCGAGGGAATCGGAGCATATGTATTACTACACCTTTTCTGACGTGCAAGCAGTGTCTACTCTCAGTTATTGACATTATTCATTAAGTGTGATTCCCCACTTTTCTGCCTAATTTTAGTACTTTTCAGAGTGATTCAGAGGGGCACAGCTAACATTTGTTTACGAATCAGGGACATCCCTGTAAAGCAGTCACAGCTGGGAAGTCTGGCCTCTGCCCTATTCAACTATGCCAGTGTTTATCCTGGTCTGATACTGTGTGGGGTTTGTAAGGTGCTACTGTAACATTATTCCCTGCTAGAATGGCTGGTTCTCTTTTCACAGTCATGTCATGCAATTCCACAACAACTGCTGGTAAAGACCCACAGAACAGGATTTGTGTTATGGCATTCCTATTTTTCCTTTACATGCCCTCATTGTAATGCATAATATATTTATTTCAGCACCAAGTTGTTGTATATCTGCTGTGGCTTAGTGGTACTTCATGCAGCCTAGTGAGCCAAAGGTCCGGGGTTCGAGACTGACAGAGATGTTTTATTTTGCTGCTGAACAGAACAAGGGCCCTGACATAGAGTGACTAAGGCACTTTTAAGTAGTTGTAAGTGGGTTTGCACAGGTTTGTGCGATGCTTAGCTAAGTGCATACATGCGCACACTCACTTAAACCCACTTACTACTGCTTAAAAGTGCATACTCCCGTTAACCCTCGCTCTAATTTCTTTGAAAGAAAAGAAAATGGGGAGAAAGGAAAGTGGTGGAAAAGGGGGCACAAAGAGGGAAAGACAGTAGAAAAACAAGCTCGGGATGTGCAGGACGGGTGTAGGGAAGGTCCATAGCTGCCCATTTCTTTACTAGCAACAGCTGTGCATATGCAATACATTTGGAGTGAAATTTGAAACCTTCCACCACTGGGAGAGGGGTGAGGACAACAAAGTATGTTGTACTGCTAATTATAATTATCAGTTTACATGGCCAGTGGACATGTCTGTGAAATGGGCAGCTATGTATGGAGCATAATTTTTTTGTGGGTACAGATTGCCCTTTTTTTTCAGGTGAGAGTGGAAAGTGAGGTAGAGGAAGTAGGTATATTTGGGGAGGTAGGTTGGAGAGATAAACAGACAAGACAAACAAGACACATACAGGGGCAGTGTATGACACATGGGGCGGGTGAAGACAATTGACTGGGATGGATGTTTGGAAATCGCAAGCCCATGAGCCCACAGATGGTAACAGTGGAACTGAGATTCCCATCCATGAGCAGTCACCTCTGCACCTTCACAGCCCCGAGGATGGCTGTGCTGGGGGCTGCATAGGACAGGCAGGCTCACCCGTGAGATGCGCCACACTCACCTCAAGCTGGCATAGGGGATCAGCGACTGAACGCTGGATCTCCCTATGCACCACAACCCGGACCCTTCGAAGGGTGACAGGTGGCCCTTCTCCGCCCACGCTTGCACGGGGGATGAGCCCCATCCCCTGCAGCGCTTCCACCCAAAGTTGGCACAGGACCAATGGAGGAGGGGAGCCCGGGCTGGGCACCAGACCTGCTGGTGCCAGGTACACTCGCCAGCTGAAGAGGGACAGGAGGGTCTGCTGGGACTGACCTTCCCATACATTCTGTGATTAGGTGTGTTTTAATTACAACATAAACAACAGCATTCCAAATTAGTTATAACAGCATGCAGTAATATTCCCATTAACCCAACACACCAAGGTTCCAACAGTTGAACAGCAAGCATAACACATGCATATATTGAACAACAGTGGACATTCCAACAGCATGCAGGGATGATTGGTGGCACCAGGCCACCATGATTATGGTGTTTGAACAGGGCACATGCATCAAAGTGAATGCAGATGTTTATAGAACAATAGGACATATGTCCCAAAAAATGTTTTGAGATTACACATACCCATTGAGTTGTGGAATTGCATTGTTTATGCACATACAGTAGGATGTATAAAGAAACCTCAATTAACATCTTATAAGTACTTTTAGTCTACACTACATTCCTATTGACTGCAGGTGTATATCCCCTACATGTATTATTACACTTGGCAACATGCATTAGGTTGTGTAATGGGTTTGGCTAGTTCATTATATACCTGACCTATATCTGACATACTAACTGTCCAGGATGCAGATGTTACTGCTACATGTTTATTGATTGTATTTATATTTCTTTATCTACATATCTGGATGTGTTCACATGACATTTTCAGTTAGATTTGTACAGAACCCTACATTTTGTGTAGCACGCTCACATTTCTAGGGATCTAATTAGCAAGCTACTCGTGTGTCAGATTTACTTATGCATGCCAGCCAGTAACTAACTGTTGAGGACTGTATATATGCTTCATAGCTACTAGCACTTCCATCAATCACTTTAGATGGGACTGCCCAACTGTGGGTTGCCAGCACTTATTAAAACAGTACTATTTGTATAATGCAAGGGTACAACAACATTTCAAAGCAAGTGACACAGACACACTCCAGGTTTTATACCTTTATTAATTACATTACACACTTTTCCACAGGCTCTCTCCTTTATTTGATATTACAGTGCATATGAAAGACATATTCAAGACATATTATACCTTTATTAATAGGTTAGAACACTCTTTTTCAGGCTCACTCACTTATTTTATATGACAGAACCTGCAGAGATATTATTCCCAAAATATTTTACCTTTCTTAATGAGTTACTACACTCTTTTTCTGGCTCTCTGACGTATTTTATATAACAGTACATGCAGAGGAATTATTCAGGGCATTTTATGGCTGTATTATTGGACTACAACACTTTCTTTCAGGCTCTCTCACCTATTTTATATAACAATACATGCAGAATAATCACTAACCTGCCTGGTGGCGCAACCTTAGCAGCCTATCTGCATAGGCTTGCTGATTCGCAGTATGGACACCTGCAGCTGTGAAGTAAATGAAGGGATATTGAGACATAACTATCCATTATACAGAATCAATTAGCATTTTTTACATACTGCATTCCATGGCTACCTACTCAGTATTGGGGCATCTTGCATCCCACGGGCCTCCTGTATCCATTGGTTCAGTAGGTCCTGCTTCCGTCTCTTCAGGTCTGCATGGTGGTGATGGACCTGCTCACCAGTCTGAGGAACGCCTGTGATACTGGTGAGGTCATGAGCTAACCAGTTCCAAGCCTCTGCCTTGTACTCCATCCCTTGGAACTGGCCCTGCAGGAGTCTTGACTCATGACAGTGGACAAGGAGCCAAACCATGTATTTTGACTCCTCGATGCCCCAACGTTGCACTCGAAAGCGTGTACCCTCTCCAGCACCAGCCATTCTAACTGCAGATGGGAGCTACAATCAGTTATGGTGAGTATTCCCACCTATGGGGCTTAAATATGCCGCATTTCCCACACTTTTTTGTGATTGGCCATTTTTGAAAATTCTCGGCTGACTGCAGACCTGCTTAGTAATGGTTAATCTACCATTTATAATATATGTATGTTGACAGTGGCTGTTTATTCTGAGCTGTCATGGCTTAGTGGATCAGTACTTTGATGATGGTGCAGATTCCTGAGTTTGAACCTTGTCATTGCATTTTATTTTACTACTGTCCAGACAGGCAAGGGGGTGTGGCTCTGTTTAGGCAACTTTGCTCTACGTTGCTCCACGTTGCCCTACGGTGCACTGGTTGGCGCAATGCGCACCTGCACGCAAACCTATTGCACTGGGTAAAGTACTATTTAACTATGGCAACTCTATTGCGCTGGGTAAATCGCTGCTTAACTACGGGAACCTATGTTGCACTGGGTACAGTGCTGCTTAACTGCAGGCAACTATATTGCGCTGGGTAAAGCGCTGCTTAACTGCAGGCAATTATATGTCAGGATCCTTTATAAATATATATTTTGTTCACTGATACATAGGCCATTTCAATGGTTTTTAGTAAAAGTTTAATCATATATGTCAGGAATTATTGCTATTTGGCATAATTTGCATAAACATTCCTTCTTATACACTTCCGTGTCGGGATTGCTAACTGCAGCTAAGCAATGGGCACGCCCGCTCACACACGCACAAATACGGGCAGCTATATCGGGAATTAGAAAAAAAAAAAAATTAATGTTTTACTTTTTATAACTGTGCTGGGGGTTTACAATGTCAGGGAGTGTGGTGTTGGGTACATGGACATTTGAGTGGACTCGCTCTTGTGTGTTGACATTTTGCATTTCAGACACTTGCAGGGGCGTGGACCTTTAGACTGCTCGGCAGTCGGACACGCCCCCTGCTTTCCTGCACGGTCCGTGTTAGACTTGCAATTGAGTCAGTGTGCCCTCATGAATATTCATGGCATGCTGACGTCATACTGTTCAACTGCAGCCTCCGAGTAAGACTTATTTAGTCTAACATGGAGGGTTCCTGAATCCGGGGGTCTATCAACTTCATGAATGAAATCTCTCCTTAACATGTTTAAATTCCCTTCCATGTCATTTTACAATCATTTTGCATATGATGCATATTTCATTATTTCTCTGGCAGTATGATCACGCTTTATGTGTCTCTTATTCACTTAATCTCTTTTCACCATCCTGTTTCATATGCAGTTATGTACTATTTATTTCATAGATTCATAGGAGGTTACCAACTTACTCCTGGGGCAAAACTCATTTTAGTTTATGAGCAAGTGTTTTTCCCCTCAATTTTGTGTTTCACTGCAAAACAAGTGCCTGTCTGACATTTTACTTTTGTTGTTTTTTAAGTACTACTGTCATTTTAAAGCAACGTGTGTCTAATTACATTCATTAATTAGATTTTTTCCTGTACAATGTCCACTGAAACTGCAGACTTTGAAAAGACAATTACAATCCAGGAAAAATTAAAGTTAAAGATAGTTGCTTGTTTCTAAACAATTGTTTAGTAACTGACCCAAGTGGCAGACAATAATGACTGCACACATTTTAATTTTAAATCAATTTTGAGTAAATACACATAGCCTAGCAAATTATATTCTGTTCTTATAATGTGTACAGAGTAAGTGAAAGGAGGAAACTATTAGCTACAGAATATTTTAACCTCTACTAAACACAAAAGGTGATCACAATAATAAGTGAACCTTAAGTCACCAGAAAAAAATGTTATTGTGAACAAGCAAGAGCTGAGACCCATTTTAATATCCATATCTCAAGTGCAGAACTCTTCTTTTTGGCATATAACTTCTGTTGTCAAAAGTCATAACATGCTGTGGTAAAATCGAAGGCACTGCATCAAATACAAAATATGAAAATTGTCGTACTCATCTGCCCTTTGGAAGCTCTATGTACTAACCCAAAGTACTTCACTAGAAAATCAAAGAACATTCTTTATAAAATGGAGCCAAAGGAATTGCCCCTATCTTTTCAAAAACCTGGCCAGCGAATACTGTGCTTTCACTTATGGTGACTGGAATATTCATGCATGTGTTAAATCAACAGCTTCTCGTGGCATTGTTTAGATATGATGAGGCCCTAAGCTATGGGATGATGTGGACAGCTTATATGGGATGTGCTAACAGAGAATAACTCTAGCAATTTTGTCAAGATTGCCACCAAGGTGCACAATAAATCTGAGTAAGGGTGCTAGAAAGGCTGGACCTTTAGGACTTGAAAAATATGCCTTTATTCGGTTTTAGGATGGTTATTAATAGGAAATTAATTTACAGAGATTTTCATATATAAAACTGTAATAAAATTGTCATAAATGAAAAAAAAATTCTAAAGGTGAGAGGCACTTTCACTCTGTAAGGCCCCAAAAAGTAGTTTGTATCGCTTATGCCTTAGTCCCTCCCTGCAGCCACTCCCAGTGAAGTGGGATGCATGTTTTTGAAAGTCAGAGAAAAAAAGGTAGGACTCCACCAATGGAAATGACTGCATAACCTAGTTAGATAGTGCAAACAGACGGACCATGACATATTATAAACCGGACCTCACCCTTGAAGGAATGTTGTTTCACTGTCTCTGAGAAATGAGTGACAAGTAAAATATTATCAGATTAATTTCACAATTTGTTTTGCTATAAAACACTAACCTACACCTATATTACTTAAACTCTTGTATACACGCTTCCCAATCTCCTTTTCTGATTAAGTAATGGACTGTGTAAAGAGATGACTGATTACTGTGATGTATATTGTCAAGGAATAATTGGATAAAACATAAGAATGTCATATTCAAGGGTGGCTTATGGCACAGTCAAAGACCAAAAAAAGTCAACGTCAAAGACATTGGGAATGTTTGTAATTATTGTTTATAAAGCATTTGGCATAAGAAGAGTTTAAAAAGTAATAGCTCAAAAATGTCATTTCTTTTAGCAAAGACAGATCTCAGATCTCCTGCAACATGATACACCACTGCAGAAAGATGTGGAGAAACCCATGCAGTAAGAAAATATTAAGCAGAAAAAACTCTGTGAACAGCCAAAATAATTGTGTTACCAAAACTATGGATCAGAACTGTGAATAATATCAGAGCCTTCTGTACTTAAAACATCCTTTTATGATATTATAGGAGAATGGAGAAATAAAGATGGAAAAAATCTCTAAATCCAGTCAGATGGTATGCTCACATATCACAGTAAAGCAATGTATGAGAAATTTCAAAACCAGACACATCCTGTCTCTTTATTTTAATAGGCCCATGTGCTCATGATTTATCCCCAATGGAAACCCAGCTGTTTAACCATTACTGGAAGCACTCCATGGTTATCAGGCATGCTGTCCATTTTACCTTAATATAGGATATCAAGACAGCATGGCCCAACATCCTTCCCTCAGAGTATAATCAGAGATACATTGTTTTGAGGTTTTTTTTTCCCTGGGGTTGCATGTACACACTGCTCAGTTTATGATCTATCCCATAAAATGCAAGCAACCTTTTAAGCAGCAAATATTTTCTTACTGGCTGGTCCTTTGCTGGTTGGTGGAAATTCCAAATACTGACAAAGACATTATCAATGCACATGCATGGCACCCCAATGAAACAAACCACTCTTTTGTCTATAACAATCAACAATTTAATTTCCTGAAAAAAACATCCATTTCTGTCATTTTCATTAAAAATTAATTTTATTTATGGACTCTTTTAAGAGCACTTTCAGATTCAGAAGAACTAGCCTCAATGAAATGGACCGGTAGAGGCAAGAGTGAACCATGGCATTGCAGAAGCTCCTATGCAAGAAGATTGTTTTAAAGGATTACTGCTCACCTCTGTAAAAGTAGAAGGAAAACCACATAGTCTAATAATTAAAAGAACACTCATTGTGAAATTATTACATTTATTTCATGTAGGGCAGGATACATGAAGGCTTGCACGGAGTCTTAGAGTAGAGTAAGACTTCATGCAGCCATCATGTCTGACGAGCGATCCAGGAACAGCTTGTAGGGGCATGTAAGAGAGCTCCAAAAATGGTTCTTACATGGACAGGGCTGGGATATGCAAATTACCTCAATTGCAGGCGAAAGGCATGTAAATGAGGTAGATTTGCGATTTAGGAAACCCGAACCTGTCCGAGTAAGAGCAGTGTTATTTGCAGAAATGTACTCAGTTGACAACTGAGTACCGTTCTGCAAATAGCAAAACAGAGCCGTGACAGCTCCAAATAAAGGTTGCATCCAGTGCAGGAAGCATGCCAATGGCCAAATATATGGCCATTGGAAATGTTTCCTGATGCAATATGAAAATACATTTTTTTTTCTGCCGATTTCCGATGTTTAAGCGTAGCGCAGCACCTCGCAAACGGGCTGTGCTCTAAAACCCAGAATACTAAAAATTAAAACCCACAAATGTGGATTTTATTGAAATTGTTAATGCACAATGCTAGGGAATGGCAGGCTGAAGACAACATGGCCACTGAGTAAAGGTTGCTAAGGGGGGAAGCTCAGTCTAAGACATGTAACCAAGCATTAGTAGGCAATCCTATGTAAATGAGTGTTAGGATAGTGAATCACAAGTTTACATAGCAAATGAGCACAGTCAGTGGAGTGTAGGAGTAGGATATGGGGAGTAACAGAGTAGAAGATAGGTGACATCACGGGGGGGTATGTATGAAAGAAGTGAAGCTCATTGGAGCAGAGTGGCATGTGTCAGCTGTCATTTATCCATCATGGAAAGAGGTGTGTCAACAGGTAGGCTAGGAAAAGCCAAGAAATGGAAGGTGTATGCCGTGGATAACACCAAAGTTTCTTGCTGAATGGGTATGCGTGCATGTACGCACGTGTAAACCCGAGTAAGACAGAGTCCATGCGTGTAAGCATGAGTGCGTGTGTTTAAGCCAGAGTAAGCATGTATAAGGCTGTTTAAAGAGTTGTAAGTGTGTTTGCGCTGGTGTGTGCATGTTTTAACCCGAATAAGCAAGGTTTAGTCTGTGTAAGCATGTGTGCGCTCGTGTTAGCTGCTGTGCACATGTTTGCGCTTGTGTGCGTGGCACTCCCCCCCCCCCCCCCGAGGAAACAGAAAGGAAAAAGGAAGCACAACAAATAGTAGGAAGCTACCAGGGAGTACTTAGCAGAGCTAGCAGGTGAAAACAATCAGAATCAGGCAATTACACAGGCAGTACACTAGCCCAGCCCAGCCTAGCACTTAAAACTCTGCAAACAACAGTCCATTATGTTTCTCACAACAGACACTGCAGTAAGCTAACAGAAGTGAAAACTGAAAAAGCTTTACTGAGACAAAGAAATGTTAGTGGCTGCCATTGCTGTTATAAGGCGACATATGCAACATGCTGAGGGTGGTGACAATGGAAATGCTGCTGGACAACCCACAGTGAGGAGACGGAGAAGAGTGTACAGGACCAGGGTAACCTACCAGGGGTTACATGAGCTGGAGATAGTGGAGCGCTATAGAGTGGACAGAGACCTCCTGCAGCAAATTGTTGAGCTGTGCAGGCCACTCTTCACACACAGAACCAACAGAGGGGAACCCATCCCAGTGGAAACCAAGGTATGTGTTGGCCTAAGAATATTAGCAACAGGTACCTTCCAGAGACCAACTGGTGATATGATGGGGATATCACAGGCATCAGCATCCAGGGTACTACACCAGTTCCTGGATGCCATGTCAGCACATGTCGGTGATCATGTATATTTCCCCAATTCCTGTGAGGTATTGGCCAGCAATATGCGTCTCTTCCAGCAAATAGCTGAATACCCAGAGGTAGTGGGTGCAATAGACTGCACGCACATATGCATCAAAGCACCAGCCGGCGAGCGGGGTAGGGTCTACTTCAACCGCAAGGGCTTCCCCTCCATCAACTGCCAGGTCATGTGTGATGCCCAGGGCATAATACTGAATGTGTGTGCTGGCTGCCCTGGAAGCTACCATGATTCCTATATCTGGCATCTGATGCAGCTGTACCAGACATTTGCCAATGGGGACATCCCACATGGTCACCTAGTAGGGGATGCTGGCTATGCACTGGAGCCGTGGCTGATGACACCCATCAGAAACGCATACACACCTGAACAGGAACGCCATAATAAGGCACACGCACAAACACGTAATGTAATAGAGCGTGTGTTTGGGCTGCTCAAGTCATGGTTCCAGTGCCTGGACACATCTGGTGGAGCCTTGCAGTACTCACCACCTACATGTACCCAAATTGTCATGGCATGTGCTATGCTACATAATATAATCCTGTGAAAACAGCTGCAGCAGGATCAGCATAGGCCCAGGCCAAACAGCCTCCCACCATTGCCAAGGCCATCACAGGTGGAGGGTGACTCGGAGGAGGAACAACCTCAGCCTGCCCCAGTAGGCAGAAGGAGGCATGCCCAGTATGCTTTGGCCTTGGCAAAGAGGCAACACATAGCACATACACTGGCTCAGTAGGAACCCTGAAAATGATACGTCTCCCTGACCCGCACATACAGTAAAAGGGATGCCTAACTTGACACTACCTGTTGTCAAACATGTATAGGGAGCATACTATGTGCATCCGACATAGGCAGCCCTGCAGCACCACCTGAGGCATGACTGACCTGTGTTAAGCAATATAAAGCAGTGCTAAACAGCTTTGCCACTACGTAGTATATGTAAACATAAGCGTACACACTAACTGGCACAACTTTGGGCAATGTTGAGCAATATTGGCCAACATTCAGCAATGTTGAAAACTGTTGAGCAATGTTGATCAAGTCTGGTCAAATTTGCCCATAGTTGAGCAAAAGCAGGTAAACATGCACATATATGCTTTAGTTGACCTTAAGCAGTCTGGTCTGACCAGTATGAAAATTTAAAGCAGTGACAGGCCTCAAACCCAGCATACTGTGCACTTTAGTCACAGTACCAAACCACCAAACCAAGACAGTATTTCACTAGTCAGCTTGTATGAAGACATGCTGATAAGTGTATGCAAAGTGTGTTAGGGAAACCCTGCAGTCACAGCATAATACATGTCAACTTATGACACAAAGGTGAGCCCTGTAGTATAAATATATCTTGATGTCAAACACACATAGTACACATGTTAATATTGGGCATGTTCACACATGGTAACAAATGTACTGGCCTCCAGACAGCAACATACTGAAAGGTCACACTGTGCATGCTCACACTCTTAAAGAAATGAAACAAATGTCAGGCAACAAAACAGTGAATGTGCAAACTGGGTATGCTCACACACTTAGGCCTTGTCTGAGTGCAGCAGTGGATCAGACATATCTGGCAGTTCACCTGTTAACTCACAAACCTCTCCATAGCCAACAATCCTGCCTTGTGCACACAGTTATAAGACAACAGAGACATATATAACATGTGGGATTCCTGCCATAATCAAATATGTACAACAGATAAATATGTTTTACATAGAAAGTGGGAAAGTAAAGAGGATAACCAATCTGCAGACAGTATCATCAATAAACAATGTGCACTCCAAACATTATCATAGGTACATAGGTTCATAGGTTGATACTAGGTATCAGCCCTAGGGCATTCAGAATCCTAGCCAGAGTGTGTATGTCTGTCACCTCCCTGTGCCTTTGAATAATAGGTCACACAAGATAGCCATAGTATGGTTAGTGTACTGTGCCTCTGTCTAGCAGGGACCCAGAAGAGATCCCAGGGGTAAATGTATGATCACCCATCCACTTTTCAGTATTTTCCTTGAAGAGGGTCAGTGAACGGCTCTGCCTAACTTGGACTGGGATGTCGTCCCAGAGTGAGGGGAGTCTCTGGGATATGAATCTGTCCCTCCAGCATGTCCTATTAATTCTGTGCTGAGGTAGAAGTCCTGGAGTGTGTAACTGTAAGGGATTCTGATATCCTGAGGTGAGGCATGTCCAACAAGTCTGGGCTGGACATGGCTGCATACAGCAGCCACAGATTGCATCTGGGTAAGCGTTAAGCAACCGAGTACAGCTGGTGTTTCTGTAGCTGAACTGTGTAGGGCATCTGTATGAGTCTCCTGTTCCACTTCGTGAGGCACCTTAGGGGTCATGACAGTTGCTGCAGGTGTCGGGTAAGGTACATCCCAAATGGGACAGTGTACTCAAGTATGGGTGTGATGAGTACAGGTGCACAATGACCTCTCTGGATTTAGATGTGTAACCTTTTGGGATAAGGTGGGCTATATAGAAGGTCTACCTAACCACTTTGCCAATGTGATATTCAAAGGAGAGATGAGTATCTACTGTGGACCCCAAATCCATATGTACACCTTCTCTATGTAATGGATCACCACCTATGTGTTAATCTGTGTGCACTTTGTCATTCACAAAGGGGATGTGTATGCATTGTATAGCAGTTAGTTGTAGGCTATGGCTCTGGCACCACTTATCCATCTCTGGGAGACCTTGTAGGAGGATGCATGTGTCAGCTGGGGAGTTGATTATGGCACCCGGTCTGCAGTCATCTGTGAACCTGGTCAGTCATATTCCCCCCCGTGTTAGCCTGTACCTCACAGGAATATATACTGAATAAGACACGTCTCAGAACTGAGCCTTGTGGGATGCCACATGTAACTGGTGTAGAGTCTGACATGGCACCTGCATGTCTGAACATGTGGGTGCTATCCCTGATCCAGTTTGCAATCCAACTTGGGACATATGTGTTGATATGTAAGTTGGTAAATGTATCTAAGATGCCCGAGTGTGGTATTGTGCCAAAGGGGTCTGTGAGGTCCAGGTAGGCTGTGTGGACTACCTTCCCTATGTGTATGGCCCTGGTAACTGATTCAAAGAAGTCGGTGGGTGCAAGAGGCAAGATCTGCCCTTAACAAAGGTGAATTGTATAGGATCCAGTGTCTGGAGGTTGTCAACATCTGTAAATGTGTCCCAGGATGATACTCTCCATAGCTTTGCAGACCAGGCTAGTCAGACTTATAGGCTGATAGTGTACAGGGTCCCTTGTGGAACTACCATGGTGGAGTGGGACCACTGTTGCTGTATGCCATTCCTTGGGTACATATCCTGTAGTAAGTCTGATATTGAGCAGTGATATTATGTGAGTGTTATGTTCTTCATGAAGCATGTGTAGGATGCAGCCTGGGACACCATCTGGACCCATTGATGCTGTGTTATTGCTTTGGAGAGGGCAGCTCTCACATGTTCATCTGGGATGTCAGGGAGGCTACACTCTGTTGTCAGGGACATGTGTGTGTGTGGGGGATAGGGGTTAGGAATATGCACTCAACCTGTCTGACAGAATTTTGGCAATGTGTGTGGGTTAAGTGTCTTTCGTTGTCATTATGCAGTAACTCAGAGCATATCTGGGAGTTGCCACCCAGGTTCCTGACATAACTAAAGAAGGGCTTGTGATTGCCTTTAGTGTCATGTGCAATCGTAGTGTCGAAGCTGGTCTTACATGATGTTATGTCTGATTGTAGCTTCTTGCTAGTACTGATCAGAGATGCCTCCCCTTTGTGGGAGACTGCTCTATAATGTAGTAGCCTCCTCCTTTTGTTGCATAGCTTATTTATGACCGGGGTACACCAGACAGGTCACCTGCCTTTAGAGGAGTGAGTCTTGGAGTCATGTGGGATAGCATGATCCATGCATTCCTGTAGGTGTCCAAACAATGGGTTTCTAAAGGATACTGTGATATGAGTCGTAGTTCCCAGTGGCCTGGGTGCTTTGAAGAAAAACACCTCTGTTCCGAGAAGTATGACGTTTGCTTTTGAGAAGTACCTTTACTGAGATTACCTTGGCTGGGTGTGGGGATGGGATATGGATGTCCGGTGACATAAATGTATGGTGTGACCTTAACAATGAGGGGTATACCTCTGGTGTGGATCATAGAGTCCCCATGTTGCTGATGACCGGGTCCAATATGTATACCCCTCATGTTGGGGTGTTGGCCACTTGTTCCATAGCATTTGATTTGATATATACGAGGAACCATTGTGAGGGTCTTGGGGCTTCAGTAGTATTCCCAGTAAATGTTTGGCTACTACACGTCATCCAATATAATGTTGTTTGTATACACCTACATATTCTACAGTGTTCTGTTCTCATGAAAGCCGAGTGTGTTCCCTGGGTTTTGGAGTGTGGTCTGCAGCAGGCTACTACCTGAAAGGCAGTTTAGGCCACTGTTACTTACACATGGATGGTCCCCAATGATTTGTGCAGTGCTACTATCCTGGAGGTTTGCGTATCTCTGGCGTATATGGATACTCCCCCCCTATGTGGTAAGGCCTGGTTATTGTGTCAGAAAACCATGGTATGATGTGTAACCTGGTAGTGCTGGGGTGCTGTTGGGAGCCTCAAACCAGGTGACTGTTACTGCACAGATATTTATATTCCCCATACTGAAGAGAGCCTTGAGTGCGTGCAGTTTGAGGTGTACACCTCTGGCATTGAGCAGCATTACCCTTCGTTAATTTCACCTGGTATTGTCTATGGAGTGGGATTTGTCATGTGAGCCCTGACTAAAAAGGCACTATGGGTATGCCACGTGCCTTAGACAGTATTCAAAAGGCCAGGGGTGTCAGGTGCAAGGCGTCCCTAGTGAAGCAAAATGTCATGATGAGCATGTCATCCCAGGCCGACAGACACTGGATCCCCTGTAAATGACACACATACGTTAGCTGACTGTTAAAATTGATCATGTTGTCTTTATACTGTGGTATCATTCTTGGTGAGGGTAAGATGCTACACAAGGACAGGGTCATACTGGGCTGGCCTACATGATCATAGAGCTCCTGTATGTCACATTTCATGTAGTCCAGGGAGGAACATCTCAGGACAGTCACACCAGCATGGACAATAATGGAGTCATATCTGTACTTGCTTTGGAGTGACCTGAGTGCATGTGTTATGTGGTGTATCCTGGCACCCGATAGACAGCTTACAGTGACCTTCACCTTGGTCAGCCTGGTATGTGGGACATCAGTGTGTCTGACAGTACAGTCACCTATCACAGGTATATTAGGTGTGTTGTTTAGCCTTAAGGGCACTGACTGTGTGGCACAGTGACATTGTGTACTTTGTGATATGTGGGTATACTGGTGGGGAAGCAGATGTCTGGGTGTCTGCTGTGGGGGTCTTTGCTGCTTAGGCAGAGGTTTATTTAGAGCCTCTGAGTATGTGATTGTGTGTTTATGTGTTTGGTCTGCTGTTGCTATAGGTCTATGTGACACTGGAGTCGTAGTGTGTGTGGTTACCTTCTCCTCCTGATAGACTGTGCCAGTCATAGGTCTAGAGAGCTCAACCTCCAGTTTGTCCATAGAGTTGCATCTCTCACAAATATCTGGGTATGTTTGGAGGAGGGGAGGGTTGTCTGTGTACATAAGGCAGTTGTAACATTTACTGACAATCCCCATATTCACCAGCTGGACTGGAGACTACACACAAAGCCAACCCTCGGACATGTCATGATACTATGATGAAATACAAATTTGACTGAACAAAAAGGATCAGTAGGGTGTTAAGTGTGTAAAAGTGTATAACATGGGTTTAGTGCATATGTTCCTTGGTGTTTGGTAAGATTATTTGTGAAGGAGTCCAGACAGAACTATGGCACTTCCTTCAGCTATGTCATATATAGCAATGTACACTCATATATGTCCTGAGTCAGGGCCAACTGTAAATGACTGACAATGCCAACATCTCCTGTCACACAAGGCCATACATACATAGCCACCTCCCACTGTCAAAAGGCCCTATCATCATACCAGGGGATATCACATGTAGATTGGATATACAGGTACTCCCAAAGCTGAACACTTGGCATCAAGTGGATTACAACGTATCCCATATGTGTCATACGTGAACTGCAGAACAAACAGACCCTGCACCTGAACAGTCTGATGAGCCTTACCCTCTCTACAGGATATGAAACTGTTGAACTGGTTACAGCAACATATGGCACACCCCACAAGTGTTGGTGCACAACAGACCATGGGAACTATAGTGTTACATGCCTATGACATCTGATCTGCAAGACCATGGGGTCCTACATGATTGAAGTCATAAACAATATCCAATATCCCAGACACATGTCGTATCTACATAGTCAACACTCTGTGCATAGATATGTATTGTCATATGATGGATTGGCAACTGGTCCAGAGATAGATCACACAAGCCAAGTATTGTGGTGTCCTGTTCAAGCTGTTAACACCTGCTGTCCCCCATGGTTCTGTCCTGGTATTGCATACAACAAAGTGCACACAGTACCAGGGAGAGTCTGATGATGTCAGCATCTGACAAATGCAGCAGTGGAAACAAAAAATCCCAATAAAGCATATAGTGCGTCATGTTAATGTGTATTTCACTAGTATCCTAACATAGTTAGAATGGGGTTTGAATCCTGCAATTGTTGAGTGTGTGTGTGTGTGTGTGTGTGTGTGTGTGTGTGTGTGTGTGTGGGGGGATGTGTGATTTCTATAGAGAGAAGTGCCCTTTTTGGTGAGTAGGAAAATGCCTGACAAGTGTTATATTACCCTTTGGCAAGTCTGATGATGTCAGCATCCTACAAATATAGCAGTGGAAATGAAAAAAATCTCAGAAAAGCATATAGCACGTTGTATTAATCCATCCTGCGCTAATATCATCACACAGTTAGATAGAGGTTTGAATCCTGCAAGTGCAGAGTGTGGGTGAGGGTGTGTGTGTGTTTCTGTGTGATTTCCTTAGAGAGAAGTGCCCTTTTTGGTGAGTAGGAAAATGCCTGACAAGTGTTATATTCCCCTTTGGCAAGTCTGATGATGTCAGCATCCTACAAATATAGCAGTGGAAATAAAAACTCACAATAAAGCATATAGTGTGCTGTGTTAATGCATATTTCACTAGTATCAAAACCTTGTTAGATAGGGGTTTGAATCCTGCAATTGTTGAGTGTGTGGGAGAATTAAATCCTGCAATTGTGTGTGTGTGGCGGAATGTGTAATTTCCTTAAAAAGAAGTGCCCTTTTTGGTGAGTAGGAAAATGCCTGACAAGTGTTATATTCCCCTTTGGTAAGTCTGATGATGTCAGCATCCTACAAATATAGCAGTGGAAATAAAAAATCTCATTAAGGCATATAATGCATACTTTACTAGCATCATAACCTAATTAAAGAGGGGTTTGAATCCTACAATTGTTGAGTGTGCGTGTGTGGGGGAATGTGTAATTTCCTTAGAAAGAAGTGCCCTTTTTGGTGAGTAGGAAAACGCCTGACAAGTGTTATATTCCCCTTTGGCAAGTCTGATGATGTCAGCATCCAACAAATATAGCAGTGGAAATTAAAAATCTCAGTAAAATAAGTAGCATGTCGTGTTAATGCATACTTCATTAGTGTCATAATCTAGTTAGGTAAGGGATTGAATCCTGTAATTGGTGAGTGTGTGTGGGGGAATGTGTGATCTCCTTAGAGAAAAGTGCCTTTTTTGGTGAGTAAGAAAATGCCTGACAAGTGTTATATTCCCCTTTGGTAAGTCTTATGATGTCAGCATCCTACAAATATAGCAGTGGAAATAAAAAATCTTAGTAAAGCATATAGCGCGTTGTGTTAATGCGTATTTCACTAGTATCATAACATAGTTAGTTAGGGGGTTGAATCCTGTAATTGATGAGAGTGGGGGGGGGGTGTTTCTGTGTGAATTCCTCAGAGAGAAGTGCCCTTTCTGGTGAGTAGGAAAATGCCTGCCAAGTGTTATATTCCCCTTTGGCAAGTCTGATGATATCAGCATCCTACAAATATAGCAGTGGAAATGAAAAATCTCAGTAAAGCATATAGTGTGTCGTGTTAATGTGTACTTCACTAGTATCATAACCTAATTAGGTAGGAGTTTGAATCTTGCAATTGTTGAGTGTGTGTGGGGGAATGTGTGATTTCCTCAGAGGGAAGTGCCCTTTCTGGTGAGTAGGAAAACACCTGCCAAGTATTATATTCCCCTTTGGCAAGTCTGATGATGTCAGCATCCTACAAATATAGCAGTGGAAATGAAAAATCTCAGTAAAGCATAAAGCATGTCGTGTTAATGCGTACTTCACTAGTATCATAACCTAATTAGGTATGTGTTTGAATCCTGAATGTTGCATATGTGTGGGGGAATGTGTGATTTCCTTAGAGAGAAGTGCCCTTTTTGGCGAGTAGGAAAACGCCTGACAAGTGTTATATTCCCCTTTGGCAAGTCTGATGATGTCAGCATCCTACAAATATAGCAGTGAAAATCAAAAATCACAATAAGGCATATAGTGCGTCATGTTAATGTGTACTCTATTAGTATCATAACCTAGGTAGGTAGGGGTTTGAATCCTGCAATTGTTGAGTGTGTGTGGGGGAATGTGTGATTTCCTTTGAGAGAAGTGCCTGTTTTGGTGAGTAGGAAAACACCTGACAAGTGTTATATTCCCCTTTGGCAAGTCTGATGATGTCAGAATCCTACAAATATAGCAGTGGAAATAAAAAATCTCAGAAAAACATATAGCGCATCGTGTTAATGCATATTTCACTAGTATCATAATCTTAGTTAGATAGGGGTTTGAATCCTGAATGTGTGATTTTCTTAGAAAGAAATGCCCTTTTTGGGGAGTAGGAAAATGCCTGACAAGTGTTATATTCCCCTTTGGCAAGTGAGATGATGTCAGCATCCTACAAATATAGCAGTGGAAATGAAAAATTTCAATAACGCATATAGCGCGTCATGTTAATGCATATTTCACTAGTATCATAACCTAATTAGGTAGGTGTTTGAATCCCGCAATTGTTGTGTATGTGTGGGGGAATGTGTGATTTCTATAGAGAGAAGTGCCCTTTTTGGTGAGTAGGAAAATGCCTGACAAGTGTTATATTACCCTTTGGCAAGTCTGATGATGTCAGCATCCTACAAACATAAAAGATCTCAGTAAGGCATATAGTGTGTCGTGTTAATGCGTACTTTACTAGTATCGTACCGTAGGTAGGGGTTTGAATCCTGCAATTGTCGAGTGTGTGTGGGAGAATGTGTGATTTCCTTAGAAAGAAGTGCCCATTTTGGTGAATAGGAAAACGCCTGACAAGTGTCACATTCCCCTTTGGCAAGTCTGATGATGTCAACATCCTACAAATATAAAAAATCTCAGTAAGGCATATAGTGTGTCGTGTTAATGCGTACTTTACTAGTATCGTACCATAGGTAGGGGGTTGAATCCTGCAATTGGCGAGTGTGTGTGGGTGAATGTATGATTTCCTTAGAGAGAAGTGCCCTTTTTGGTGAGTAGGAAAACACCTGACAAGTGTCATATTCCCCTTTGGCAAGTCAGATGATGTCAGCATCTTACAAATATAGCAGTGGAAATAAAAAAATGCAGTGAAACATATAGTCTGGCATGTTAATGCGTACTTCACTAGTATCATAACCTAGTTAGGTAGGGGTTTGAATCCTGCAATTGTTGAGTGTGTGATTGTGGGAAAACATGTGATTTCCTTAGAGAAAAGTGCCCTTTTTGGGGAGTAGGAAATTCTCTGACAAGTGTTATATTCCCCTTTGGCAAGTCTGATGATGTCAGCATCCTACAAATATAGCAGTGGAAATAAAAAACATCGATAATGCATATAGCGCGTTGTGTTAATGCGCACTTCACTAGTGTCATAACATAGTTCAGTAGGGGTTTGAATCCTGCACTTGCTGAGTGTGTGTGTGTGTGTGTGGGGGGATGTGTGATTTTCTTAGAGAGAAGTTCCCTTTTTAGTGAGTAGGAAAATGCCTGGCAAGTATTATATTCCCCTTGAGCAAGTCAGATGATGTCAACATCCTACAAATATAGCAGTGGAAATGAAAAATCTCAGTAAAGCATATAGTCTGTTGTGTTAATGCATACTTCACTAGTATCATAACATAGTTAGATAGGAGGTTGCATTCTGCAATTGCTGAGTGTGTGTGTGTCTGTGTGATTTCCTGGAAGAGAAGTGCCCATTTTGATGAGTAGGAAAACGCCTGACAATTGTTATATTCCCCTTTGGCAAGTCAAATGATGTCAACATCCTACAAATATAGCAGTGGAAATGAAAAATCTCAGTAAAGCATATAGTGTGGTGTGTTAATCATAACATAGTTAGGTAGGGGTCTGAATCCTGCAATTGCTGAGTGTGTGTTGGAGAATGTGTGTGTTTGTGTGATTTCCTGGAAGAGAAGTGCCCAATGTGGTGAGTAGGAAAACGCCTGACAAGTGTTATATTCCCCTTTGGCAAGTCAGATGATGTCAGCATCTTACAAATATAGCAGTGGAAATGAAAAATCTCAGTAAAGCATACAGCACATGCATACTTCACTAGCATCATAACATAGTTAGGTAGGGGTTTGAATTCTGCAATTGCTGAGTGTGTGTCTGCGTGATTTCCTGGAAAAAAAGTGCCCATTTTGGTGAGTAGGAAAACGCCTAACAAGTGTTATATTCCCCTTTGGCAAGTCAGATGATGTCAGCATCCTACAAATAAAATTAAAGGTCTCAATGAAGCATATAGCATGGCGTGTTAATGTGCACTTCACTAGTATCAAAACATAACTAGGTAGGGGTTTGAATCCTGCAATTGCTGAGTGTGTGTAAGAGAATGCATGTGTCTGTGTGGTTTTCTGGAAAAGAAGTGGCTAATTTGGTTAGTAGGGAAACACCTGACAAGTGTTATATTCCCCTTTGGCAAGTCAGATGATATCAGCATCCTCCAAATATAGCAGTGGAAATGAAAAATCTCAGTAAAGCATACAGCACATGCATACTTCACTAGCATCATAACTTAGTTAGGTAAGGGTTTGAGTCCTGCAATTGCTGAGTGTATGTGTGTGTCTGTGTGATTTCCTGGAAGAGAAGTGCCCATTTTGGTGAGTAGGAAAATGCCTGGCAAGTGTTATATTCCCCTTTGACAAGTCTGAAGATGTCAGCATCATACAAATATAGCAGTGGAAATGCACAATCCCAATAAAGCATATAGCGCGTATTATTAATGCGTACTTCACTAGTACCATGACATAGGTAGGGGTTTGAATCCTGCAATTGCTGTCTGTGGGGGTATGACTTCCTTTGAGGGGAATGCCCTTTTTGGAGACTAGGGAAATACCTGCAATGAGGTATATTGCTCTTTGCCAAGTGTGATGATGTCAGCATCCTACAAATATAGTGGTGGAACTGAAAACTCAAGTAAAGCATCTAGCGCCTTGTATTACTGCACGTCACAATGTAACCTGGAAACCATGTTTTAGAGTATTTACACTCTATGAGAATAGGTTCATAGGTTGGCACTAGGCTATCAGCCCTAGGGCCTATACAAGCCTAGCCATAACAATTCCCTGGCTATTTCTTCCCACATTATTTACTTTCCTGGACCCCTGTCTAGCAGGGCGACTGACGTCATCCCTGGGGTGAATTTCCTTTCTCCCATCCAATTGTCAAGGTTCCTCTTGAAGAGGTCCAAAGATGCACTCTGCTTGACATGTATGGGCAATCTATTCCAGAGTCTGGGGAGTCTCTGGGTCAGGAACCTATCCCTCCAGCATGTTTTGTTTATTGTGATGACAAGGTTTAGATCCCTGGAGCGTGTAGCTCTAAGGGATTGGGATTTCTTTAAGTGTAGCTTGTCCAACAGCTCTGGGTTTGACATGGCCTTGTATGTTAAGCAGAGATCGCCTCTGAGTAGACGATATGCGACAGAGTATAGCTGGAGTTTTTTAAGGCGGTCAGCATAGGGCATCTGCTTTAGGCCTGTGATTCTTTTAGTGAGGTATTTCTGAGGCCTTTCCAGTTGTTGCAGATGTCTTGAGAGGTACATACCAAATGGGGCGTTGTATTCTATAATGGGTCTAATGAGGGATGAGTACAGTGGGACAATGACCTCCTTCTTTCTGGATGAAAAGCCCTTTGTGATGAGGTGTGCCACATAGAAGGATTTCCTGACTGTTGTGGCGATGTCGTTATCGAAGGTGAGACCACTGTCCACCTGTGTCCCTAAGTCTCTTATCACACTTTCTGTGTTTAGTGTACTGCCACCTATATGGTAATTCATGGATACATGTTTTTCCCAAAGGGGATAACAATACATTTCTTGGCATTGAGCTTGAGCCCATGGCTCTGGCACCAAGCATCTGTTTCTGTAAGGCCCTTTTGTAGAGTATCCACATCATTTGGGGATTCAATAATGGCTCCCAGTTTGCAGTCATCTGCAAACTTTGTTAGCCAGAGTCCCTTAGTGTTGACCTGTACTTCAGAGAAGTAGATGCCAAACAAGAGCGGCCCCAGGACTGAACCCTGAGGTACTCCACTTGTCACTTGTCTGGAGCTGGGTTTGGAGTCGGCTACTTTTACAGCGTGGGTTCTATCAGTAAGCCATTTAGCAACCCATTGGGTGACATAGGGATTAATGCCCAACTTAATAAGTTTATCTATGATTCCAGAGTGAGGGATGGTGTCAAAGGCCTTGGCAAGGTCTAGATAGGCTGTGTGGACCACCTTACCCTTGTCCATGGCTCTGGAGACTGATTCAAAGAAGTCAATCAGGTTCAGGAGACAAGATCGGCCCTTCACAAACCCAAACTGGGTGGGGTCCAGTGTTTGAAGGTTGCCAATGTCTTTGTTTATAAGTTCCATGATAATACGCTCCATGGCCTTGCAGATAAGGCTTGTCAGACTGATGGGACAGTAGTTTCCGGGATCCAAGGTGGATCCCCCCTTGTGGATTGGGATAACTGTAGCTCTGCCACTCAGTGGGCACGAAACCTGAGGTGAGGCTATGATTAAACATGACACTTAGGTGAGGTGCCAGTTCATATTGTAGTTCATGTAGTACACAGCCCGGGATGTCATCTGGTCCCATGGATGCTGTATTCTTGGCTTTAGAGAGTGCATTTTTTACCTGTGTGGCCGTTATTACTGGAATTTGGCAATCTTCTGGTATTGAGATGGGCCATTTAGGGGGTGAGAGGGGGGTGAAGTTGGCACTGAATCGATCTGCCAGGATATTGGCCATATCCTTTGGATCAGTATATTTAATGCCATTCTGTTTTAGCTCAGAGCAGACCTGAGCATTGCCATTTAGATTCTTGACATAGTTATAGAATGCTTTGTGGTTGTCTTTGGAATCTTTGGCAATTTTATTTTCATAACTAGCTTTGGAGGATTTTATGAGGCATCTCAGTTTCTTACTGAGGCTAGTAAGGGAGTTTTTTGCATCCTGGGATTTTCCTCTTTTCTGCAAAAGTTTCTTCCTTTTGTTGTAAAGTTTGTTTATGGCAGGGGACCACCAGATTGGCTTCCTTTTTTGGATGAGAGCATTTTGGTTCTATTTGGGATGGCACGATTCATGCATGAGTGGATGTGCTCGTACAGTGCCTTAGTGTAGGATTCAGCAGTTGAACTTTCAGTTCCCATCTGCATGGGTGTTATGAAGTTTGTCACTTCTGACTTGAGTAGCATGAAGTTGGCTTTGGAGAAGTTTTTTGTGGTGGTTTCTTTACTGGGGGGTGGGGGTGGGATGTGGATGTTAAGGGTGATTAGCTTATGGTCAGACCTGACTAACGAGGGGGCGACCATAGGTATGGAGCATTGATTTCCCATGTTGGTAATGACCAGGTCTAGGATATTGGAGCACCTGGTGGGACTATGGATTAGTTGATCCAGGGCAATGGAATTTATGAATTCCAAAAACCGTTGCACAAAGGTGTTGGGACATGAGTAGTTTTCCCAGTTAATGACAGGGTAGTTAAAATCACCCAGAATTAGGGTGTTTGGTTCTATCTTAATATTTTCCAGTATGTTTAGAAAGGTGTAGTGAGAATCTTGGGGTATGATGGGGGATCTGTAGCAAGCTACAATTTGGATTGCAGTCTTACCTAGTGTTAGTTGCACTTGGAGAATTTCAGACACATTGTGTTGGCCAACTAGCCTGGTGGTGTGAATATCCTTGGTGAATATTGACACTCCTCCACCTTTAGTGTTTCGGTCCTGGTTTGGTGGCCAAAAAGTGTGGTAAGAGTTGTAGCCTGGTATTGCAGGGGTGCTCTCTGGAGCCTTGAACCAGGTCTCAGTTACTTCACAGATATCGATGTTCTCCATTTTTAGGAGTGCCTCAAGAGAGTGCATTTTGAGGTTTAGACTTCTAGCATTGAGTAGCATTACCTTCAGATTTTGCATGCTTGTACCTGTTACGGGGGTGGTTTTGTCCTTTGAAGTTTGCCTAAAAAAGGCACTATAGCGGTGGCAAGAGCCTTAGCCAGTAACCTGAATCCCAGGGGCGACAGGTGCAGACCATCTCTGGCAAAGCATCGTGGTCTGTCACTCATGTCATCCCAGGCAGACAGATACTGGATCGCCTTTGAATGACACCATAAGCTTAGCCAATTGTTGAAGTCAATCATTTTATCCTTATATTGTGGTATCATTCTCGGTGAAGGCAGGATGCTACTCAGGGCTAGGGTCATACCTGCCTGGGCCACATGATCCGAGAGCTCTTCCATGTCTCTTTTCATGTAGTCCAGGGAGGTACATTTCAAGTCATTCACTCCAACATGGACAATGACAAAGTCATATTTGTACTTGTTGTGGAGTGACTTGAGTGCATGCGTTATGTGGCGGATCCTGGCACCCGACAGGCAGCTGACTGTAATTTTCTCCTTATTCAACCTGGTGAGAGGGACATCAGTGTGCCGGACTATAGAGTCACCTATGACTAAAGTGTTAGGTACATTGTCTTGCCTTAGCGGCTGTTGCTGGGTGGCACACTGGTGTTGTGAACTATGTGACACATTGGTTGTGATTGGTGTTTGTTTGCGTTTCAGCTTCAGAGGTCTTTGTTGCTTGGGCAGGTTACAGTTAAGGGCCTCTGCATATGTGGATTTAGTGTTGCTATATGTGGGTGTTGGTGGTGCGGGTTTAGAAGGGCTATGTGTTGCTTGAGATGTAGTGTGGGCATTAACCTTCTCCTCTTGACTGTTTAGCACAATCTTGGGTGGAGAGAGCTTTGCTTCCATTTTGGCTATGTAAGTGCATCTCTCACAGGTTGTAGTGTTGGGTGGTAGGAGGAGAGGGTTTTCTGTGTATATGAGGCAATTGCTGCATTGCCCCAGTATGCCCAGATTCACCAGGTGGACAGGAGAAATCACCGGAAGCTGACCCTTGGACATGCTTGGTTTGGGGCTTTTTTTTTTTCTTTGTAAAGTATAGGAGCTGTTTCCTTAGCAAGGTACTTTGCAATTATAGGCTGTTTAGTGCCTACTATTAATTTCTCCTTGTTAACAAGGAGAGTTCAGTGTTTGTATGAGTTTAAGGCTTCCTAGTGCTTTCCAGCAGGTATTAGAGAAAGTGCTAGTCACAGAGATGCTTAAAGGTAAGATTGAAAAGAATGCACTCTGCAGTGTGCACTAGAGAAGTTAGATGTGAAAGTAAGTAACTTGAGTTTTACCTGTTTAAAAAGTTAAGGTTTAGTGGAGAGTTACTATTTTTAAAACAGCAAGATGGATTGAAAGGGGTGGTCACTTTTGTATTTTGGTACTATGAAATACTGTAGGATGGCCAATAAATTTAAATAATTGAAGGGGTGGGATTTCAAAAATGATGATTTTGTGATTACTCACATAAGCCAGTGAAAGTAGAGAGAAATGAGATATATGGTCAGATTAACATAAGAGGCGGGCAACTAGAAAGACAGTGGTATCTGCCTGACTCAGAACAGAGAGAGCTGTGGTCTCTTTTGAAGTTTTAATATGCTGTTAAAACAGAATGCAAGCAAAACACAAAGTAAAGAAAACAAACTACAGTATTCAAAATATAGAAAGGCAATACAGTAATACAAAAATAACAGCAAACTAACCTTTCCTTCACAGCAAAGTGTAGCAGAGTCTGGATGAGCCTTTCTGCTAAAGCTCTGAAATGTTTTAGTTTACTCCTTAAATAGAAATTTTAGTTCCTAGCTCCACCCCCTCTGTTAACAAGTGATTAACCTTAAGTGACCTCTTCTGTCTTATGAATGAGTCCTTAATTAATCAGTTCTTATTTCTGCCTGACTCAGAACAGAGAGAGCTGTGGACTCTTTTGAAGTTTTAATATGCTGTTAAAACAGAATGCAAGCAAAACACAAAGTAAAGAAAACAAACTACATTATTCAAAATATAGAAAGGCAATACAGTAATACAAATAATAACAGCAAACTATCCTTTCCTTCACATCAAAGTGTAGCAGAGTCTGGATGAGCCTTTCTGCTAAAGCTCTGAAATGTTTTAGTTTACTCCTTAAATAGAAATGTTAGTTCCTAGCTCCACCCCCTCTGTTAACAAGTGATTAACCTTAAGTGACCTCTTCTGTCTTATGAATGAGTCCTTAATTAATCAGTTCTTACTTCTGCCTGACTCAGAACAGAGAGAGCTGTGGTCTCTTTTGAAGTTTTAATATGCTGTTAAAACAGAATGCAAGCAAAACACAAAGTAAAGAAAACAAACTACAGTATTCAAAATATAGAAAGGCAATACAGTAATACAAAAAATAACAGAAAACTAACCTTTCCTTCACAGCAAAGTGTAGCAGAGTCTGGATGAGCCTTTCTGGTAAAGCTCTGAAATGTTTTAGTTTACTCCTTAAATTGAAATTTTAGTTCCTAGCTCCACCCCCTCTGTTAACAAGTGATTAACCTTAAGTGACCTCTTCTGTCTTATGAATGAGTCCTTAATTAATCAGTTCTTATTTCTGCCTGACTCAGAACAGAGAGAGCTGTGGTCTCTTTTGAAGTTTTAATATGCTGTTAAAACAGAATGCAAGCAAAACACAAAGTAAAGAAAACAAACTACAGTATTCAAAATATAGAAAGGCAATACAGTAATACAAAAATAACAGCAAACTAACCTTTCCTTCACAGCAAAGTGTAGCAGAGCCTGGATGAGCCTTTCTGCTAAAGCTCTGAAATGTTTTAGTTTACTCCTTAAATAGAAATTTTAGTTCCTAGCTCCACCCCCTCTGTTAACAAGTGATCAACCTTAAGTGACCTCTTCTGTCTTATGAATGAGTCCTTAATTAATCAGTTCTTATTTCTACCTGACTCAGAACGGAGAGAGCTGTGGTCTCTTTTGAAGTTTTAATATGCTGTTAAAACAGAATGCAAGCAAAACACAAAGTAAAGAAAACAAACTACAGTATTCAAAATATAGAAAGACAATACAGTAATACAAAAAATAACAGCAAACTAACCTTTCCTTCACAGCAAAGTGTAGCAGAGTCTGGATGAGCCTTTCTGCTAAAGCTCTGAAATGTTTTAGTTTACTCCTTAAATAGAAATTTTAGTTCCTAGCTCCACCCCCCTCTGTTAACAAGTGATTAACCTTAAGTGACCTCTTCTGTCTTATGAATGAGTCCTTAATTAATCAGTTCTTATTTCTGCCTGACTCAGAACAGAGAGAGCTGTGGTCTCTTTTGAAGTTTTAATATGCTGTTAAAACAGAATGCAAGCAAAACACAAAGTAAAGAAAACAAACTACAGTATTCAAAATATAGAACGGCAATACAGTAATACAAAAAAAACCAGCAAACTAACCTTTCCTTCACAGCAAAGCGTAGCAGAGTCTGGATGAGCCTTTCTGGTAAAGCTCTGAAATGTTTTAGTTTACTCCTTAAATAGAAATTTTAGTTCCTAGCTCCACCCCCTCTGTTAACAAGTGATTAACCTTAAGTGACCTCTTCTGTCTTATGAATGAGTCCTTAATTAATCAGTTCTTATTTCTGCCTGACTCAGAACAGAGAGAGCTGTGGTCTCTTTTGAAGTTTTAATATGCTGTTAAAACAGAATGCAAGCAAAACACAAAGTAAAGAAAATAAACTACAGTATTAAAAATATAGAAAGGCAATACAGTAATACAAAAAATAACAGCAAACTAACCTTTCCTTCACAGCAAAGTGTAGCAGCGTCTGGATGAGCCTTTCTGGTAAAGCCAGAATGTCATATAATCTGTATTTATAGCCTGCTGTTTTCTTCTTGTTTACATAATCCTATTTTGTCTGAATTTTAATGTACTATGTCTTCTCATTATGTTGGAGCTTTTCTCCCCGGGCCTCTACTGAAAAAGGACATGTATCCAGCTAGACTAGCCCGGTCAACAAATGTAAAATAAAATAAAATAAAAATAAAATAAATGCAGATGTCACTAGTGTAATAACATAGTTAGGTAAGGGTTTCAATCCTGCAATTGCTGTGTGTGTGTGTGTGTGTGTGTGTGTGTGTGTGTGTGTGTGTGTGTGTGTGTGTGTGTGTGTGTGACACTATTGGTCAATGTGATCTGTGTTTCTCTTTTACTACGGTATGACATATCATGGAACAAACAGTATGTGCATTGCACACATCAGGTATCTGTGTGGCAAATACATATATGTACATTTGACCTCAAGTAGTACATAGGTGTGTAGCCTGCATACTACATGAATGCATTTCTTACCTGTGACAGAATGTGCAGCTGCTTCTCAGATCATAGGTCACAGAGGTATGTATGTGACAAGGCTGGCCACTGTAGTGATCTGTTGCCACAGTCAACTGTGTTACACACACCTATGATGGTTTGTATAGACTACTGTGAGTGAGACTACATGCCTGGGGTATATGTCAGATGTTCATACACAACAAGGTCTGGCAATAATGGACAGTCATTATAGGTGTACAACAAACTTGTGGATATGCATACAGGCCCCTTATTGCTTATGTGATACATGAAGGGATTTCAGAATACCTTTGGATATGTGGATACATACCAAAGGACAGAAGACATAACACTTGGCTGTACGTACACATTGCTACCCAACATACATGTTGGGTGCTACCTCCTATGTGGTACTGTCATAGGTTCATAGATTCATAGATAGGTACTAGGCTATCAGCCCTAAGGCCCATACAAGCCTAGCCAAAAATGTTCCCCTGGCTTTCGCCACCCAAGAAATGTATTTTCCTGTGCCCATCGAGCAGAGCCACAGAAGTGATTCCCGGGATGAATTGACCACTTCCCATCCAATCATCAAGATATGTCTTGAAGAGTGCTAATGAGGTGTTTGGTTTGACATAGGTAGTCTGTTCCAGAGTATGAGAAGTCTCTGGGACAGGAATCTATCCCTCCAGCATGTTCTGTTTATTGTAGTGACAAGGTTTATGTCCCTAGAGTGTGTAGCTCAGAGGGATTGGGATTTCTTTAACTGGAGCATGTCCAACAGATCTGGGTTTGACATAGCTTTGTATGTTAGGCAGAGATCAGCCCTGAGTAGGCGATATGCGATGGAGTAAAGCTGTAGTTATTTGAGACGGTCTGTGTAGGGAATTTGTTAGAGGCCAGTAATCCTCTATGTGAGGTACTTCTGTGGTCTTTCCAGTTGTTGTAGATGTCTTGTGAGGTACATAATAAAAGGGCCATTGTACTCTGTAATGTGTCTAATGAGCGATGAATAGAGTGGAACAATGACCTCTTTATTTCAGGGTGAGAATCCTTTTGTGATGAGATGACCCATGTAGATGGATTTCCTGACCGCTGTGGCAATGTGATTATCAAAGGGGAGACTACTGTCCACCTGTGTCCCAGGGTCTGTTAACACATTTTGAGCATTAAGTAGACTACCAGCTATGTGGTAGGTCTTGGGTACAGAGTTTTTACCAAAGGGGATGACAATACACTGTTTGGCATTGAGCTTCAGGACATGGCTTTGACACCAGGTATTTGTCTCATGGAGGCCCTTTTGTAGTTTGTCCACATCGTTAGGAGTTGTGATTATGGCTCCTAGTTCGCAGTCATCTGCAAACATTGTTAGCCAAAGACCTTCTGTGTTAGCCTGCACTTCAGAGAAGTAGATACCAAACAGGGGAGGACCCAGGACTGAACCCTGTGGTACTCCACTCATCAGTGGTCTGATGTCGGATTTGGAATCCGCTACATCCACAGTGTGGGTGCTGTCTGTGAGTCAGTTGGCAACCCATCTTGTGACATAGGGGTTTATACCTAGTTTAGTGACCTTAACTAGAATTCCAGAGTTGGGGATGGTGTCGAAAGCCTTGGCGAGATCTAGATAAGCTGTGTGAACCATGTTACCCTCATGTATGGCTTTGGTGACTGGTTCAAAGATGTCAGTCAGGTGTAGGAGGCATGATCTGCCTTCTACAAATCCATACTGGTTAGGGTCCAGAGTTTGGAGCTTACCAATGTCTTTGTTTCTGAGTTTCACGATGATATGATCCATGGCCTTGTAGACCAGGCTCGTCAGGCTAATGGGCCGGTAGTTCCCGGGGTCCTTCATGGCTCCACCTTTGTGGAGTGGGATAACCGTCACACTGCACCATTCAGTGGGTACAAAGCCTGAGGTGAGGCTATGATTGAACATGGTACTTAGGTAGGGTGCCAGTTCATTGTGTAGTTTGTGTAGAATGCAGCCTGGGATATTGACAGGTCCCATGGATGTTGTATTCTCGGCTTTGGAGAGTGTGTGTTTCACTTGTACAGCCGTGATTATAGTAACCTTGCATACATCTGGTATACAGATGTACCCTCTAGGAGGTGAGAGGGGGATAATGTTAGCACTGAACCTATCTGCTCGGATGTTGGGAATATCAGTTGGTTCTGTATATTTAGTGCCATTGTGTTGTAACTCAGAGCAGATCTGAGTGTTCCCATTTAGATTCATGACATAGCTATAAAATGCTTTGTGGTTGTCATCAGAGTCAGTGGCAATTTAGTTTCCATAACTAGCTTTGGAGGATTTTATGAGGGATCTCAGCTTCATACTGAGGTTGACCAGGGAGTTCCACCAGTCATGGGTTCTACTCTTTTTTGCAACAGTTTCTTTCATCCATTGTAGAGTTTGTTTATGGCAGAAGACCACCAGATTGTGTACTCTTTTCTTGGAGGATAACATCTTGGTTCTATTAGGGATAGCATGCTCCATGCACTCATGTAAGTGCTTATAAAGTGCATATGTGTAGGAATCAGCAGTCACTAGCCTGGAGGTGTGGATATCCTTAATAAATATGGACATGCTGCTGCCTTTATTGCTTCATTCAGGGTTACGTGGCCGAAAGGTGTGGTATGAATTCTGGCCTGGTAATGCAGGGGTGCTCTCAGGAGCTTTGAACCAGGTCCCTGCCACTGTACAGATGACAATGTTATTGTAATCCTAAGGGCGACAGGTGCAGGCCATCTCTGGCAAATTATTGCGGTCTGTCGATCGTGTTGTCCCAGGTAGACAAATACTGGATCCCCTTAGAATTACACCAGAAGTATAGCCAATTGTTGAAGGCAATCATTTTGTCCTTGTACTGTGGTATCATTCTGGGTGATGGCAGGATACTACTCAAGGTTAGGGTCATACCTGGCTGGGATACAATATTGGAGAGCTCCTCCGTGTCTCTTTTCATGTAGTCCACGGAGGTACGTCTCAGGTAATTCAAACCAACATGGGCAATGACAATGTCATAGTTGTACTTATTGTGGCACGACCTGAGTGCATGCGTTATGTGGCAGATCCTGCCACCTGACAGGCAGCTGACAGTAACTTTCTCCTTGTTTAGTCTAGTGAGTGGAACATCAGTGTGCCTGACTATAGAGTCACCTATGACTAGACTGTTGGGTACATTGTTATGCCTTATGGGCTGTATTTGGGTGGCACACTGAGTTAGTGGTCTATGTGTCATTTGTGTTGTGTTGGGGGGTGGAGTTTGCTTGCGTTTATGCTTCGAATGTGTCTGATGCTCGGGCAGGTTTCTATTGAGAGGCTCCGCAAATGTAGGTGTGTGTTTTGTGTTTTTATGTGTGTGTTATGGTGGTGTAGGTTTTGAGGGACTATGTGATGAGTGTGGTGTGGTGCAAGTGTTTACCATCACCTCTTGACTGTCTAGTCCAGTCATGGGTGAAGAGACCATTGCTTCCAGTCTGGCTATATCAGTGCATCTCTCACAGGTTGTAGTGTTGGGTGGTAGGAAGAGAGGGTTGTCTGTGTACATGAGGCAATTGCTGCATTGCCCAGAGATGCCCAGATTCTGTCAGGATACTATGTATAGTAAATGTGGATGACAATGCTATAGTAGGCTTACAGCTCTGCAGCATGTGTTGGACAACAGGCATCTGTCTGTATGATACCCTTGTGTAGAATATGTGTCCCATCTGGAGAATGCACTGTAGGCCACTGCATGCATTTCCAGATGTGGATGGACATATCCGTAGTGTGTTTGCATGCACCTAAGGGGCTATATGCCAAACATGTGTGGGCCCAGGAACGGGTGGCGGTCAATACCACTGGTTACTGTTATAGTATAGTACCGGTAGGATACAACTGTTACTGAGTTCACTACATCTGTGTGTCACTTGTCTGTACATCATCTGATAATTGTTTATAGTCAGGCTGATGAGGTTTTGTATGCTACCAGAATGCTAAACAGTGACAGTTAGTAACATTATCACCCACAGCAGAGTGCCAAACCATGTCACAGACATGTGTACCCATGTTAGAACATATCTGTAGTAGTATGCATACTGGCCACCAAGAGATACTCGGAGATGTTAACACTGTGTAATACAGGGTATGTCACATATCCCATGTGTCCAGTATCCATGTACATGCAGACAGTGCACCCCTAACATGTTCACAGATGTACACCTGCAAATCTGTACTGCACACATCACACACGTACTGTCCACTCACTAACACATGCTGCCAACACTCCACACTGCATCCACATGGCACATGGGCAAACAAGACATACTCAGACATAACTCAGGTGTACACAATATGACATTGGCAATCATAGCTTCGATGCACCATGCCTGCTCAGATATACCTACAAGGATATCATTACACTTTCCTGTCGACAATCTGCTAGCATTGCTAAACTGCTACAAAGTCACCCTGTGCATCAGCACCGTGTTAGCCTGTTCCTGCATCAGTGTTACAGATGACAGGAGGTGGCACAGGTCTCATCATATGCACAGGGTGTGTTGCCTGTTGACAGAGCCCAACATTGACCCATCCATTCAACATGTCTGTGTGAGTGTGTGTGTGTATGTGTGTGTGTCTGTGTGTGTGGGACAACAGTACAGCATGGGCCAATGTTGATGTGATGTGTGCGTGTCTGTGTGAGCCCTAGGTGTTTGGTTTATGTTTGTGTGTCTTCATGCACACAGCTCCACCATGTGGCTGCCATATACGGGAGGTTGTGGGACAACCACAGACTGTACCTGCACTGTACAGATCATTGTCTCTGGGCACGGACATGGAACCTGTGCCTGGCTTACTATTTGGAATTTCAGATTCAACATTTAAGGTCGACATTGCAAACGTTCGACCAATGTTGATCCAACATTCCCATAGTAAACCTAAAACTGACCCTGTTCAGGGGTGTGCACAAAAGGTCACTATATCTTGTGGTGGTCAGAGACCATCATGGTCACTGTTTCTTTTTTCATGCACCTGAGGTGTGCAGAAAATATCACTACAGCTTGTGTGTAAGCTGTGAACAGCGTGAACATTCTTGACAAATCACAGCAGTCTGCACAGAAGATTGCTATAGCATGCCTTGAAGCAGTGTACTTATTAGAGCTAACAATTGGAATAACATTCATGTGAGTTTAATTTTTTTTCATTTTTTTATGATAATCAAACAAATACATATGCAGGTGGTTATTTACTGGGGGTGGTGGAAGAGTAGGAAGGAATGATGTTATACATGTTTGGCGGCAACAAGTTGAAATATATCACTGAGTTATATTTGTTCTTTCAGTTTTGTCCTAGTGTGATGTTAGATTGGTGCACAGAAGGTGGTTGTCTTTTTGTGAGTAGGGCTAAAAAGGCATAATATCTATCTATCTATCTATCTATCTATCTATCTATCTATCTATCTATATATGGGTTTACTTCAGAAGACTGAAAAACCAAAAGACTGAATCGCAAAAGACTGAAAATTCATAATACTGAACACATTTTTAATGCAGGGGGCAAAAACTACCCCCCAGATTCACGAAACCTCCGTGTAAGACTTAATATGTCTTACTCGGAGGCTGCAGTTGAACAGTATGATGTCAGTGTGCCATGAATATTCATGAGGGCACTCTGACTCATCCGTAACTCTTACACGGACTGAGTAGGAAAGCAGGGGGTGTGTCCGACTGCCGAGCAGTCTAAAAGTCCACGCTCCTGCAAGGTTTTAAAAAGCATAATGTCAACAGACAAGAGAGAGTTCGCTCAAATGTACTTGCACCCAACACCACACTCCCTGACACTGTAAACCCCCATCACAGTTATAAAACATAAAATATTAATTTTATTTTTTTTAAATCCACGATATAGCTGCCTGTATTTGCGCTTGTTTGCGCAGGTGCGCACATTGCTTAACCACAGTTAGCAATTGTGACATTGAAGAGCATATAAGAACTACTTATACAAATTAGTCCAAATGGCAATAGTGTAATGGTAGAGTGTATGCACAAAGAGAAGGCATGCATGGCTCGAGTCTCACCACTCCCCTTCTTATTTATGTTTTAAATCAGTATTTGAAATAATACCAGACATATATGATTAAAATATTATTAAAAGCAGTGAAATGGCCAATGTATCAGTGAACAAAATATATATTTTTAAAGGATCTAGATATATAATAGCCTGCTGTTAAGCAACACTTTAACCAGCTAAACAGAGGTGCCCATAGTTTAATAGCGCTTTACCCAGCTAAACAGAGATGCCCATAGTTTAAAAGCGCTTTACCCAGCGCAATAGAGTTGCCCAAAGTTTAAAAGTGTTTTACCCAGCGCAATGTGTTTGCGCAGATGTGCGCGCCACACCAACCAGGGCACTGTAGGGCACTGGGGAGGAATATAGAGCTAAGTTGCTTAAAGGCAGCCACACCCCCTAGCCTGTCTAGACAGTAATAAAATAAAAGAACGACAAGGTTTGAACCCAGGACCCTGTGCATCATAATCAAAGTACAGAGCCACTAAGCCATGACAGCTTAGGCAAAGCAGCCACTATTAACATACATATACTTAGAAATGGTAGATTAACCATTACTAAGCAGGTCTGCAGTCAGCTTAGAATTCTCAAAAATGGCCAATCACAAAAAAGTGTGGGAAATACGGCATATTTAAACCCCATAGGCGGGACTACTCGCCATAACTGATTGTAGCTCACATTTGCAGTCAGAATGGCAGGTGCAGGAGAGGGTTCATGCTTCAGAGCGCAGTGTTGGGGCATCGAGGAGTCAAAATACATGGTTTGGCTCCTTGTCCACCGTCATGAGTCCAGACTCCTGCAGGACCAGTTCCAATGGACAGAATACAAGGCTGAGGCTTGGAACCGGTTAGCTGATGACCTCACCAGTGCCACAGGTGTTCCTCGCACCGGTGAGCAGGTCCGTCACCACCATGCAGACCTGAAGAGAGAAGGAGGACTGCTTGAACCAATGGATCCAGGAGGCCTGTGGGATGCAGGATGCCCCACGACTTGAGTATGTAGCCATGGAATGCAGTATGTAAGAATTGATAATTGAGTTGGTATAACAGATAGGTATGTCTCAATATCCCTTCATTTACTTTACAGCTGCAGGTGACCGTGCTGCAAATCAGCAAGCCTATGCTGATAGGCTGCAAAGGCTGCACCACCAGGCAGGTTAGTGATTCTTTTGCATGTTTTGTTATATAAAATAGGGGAGAGAGCATGAAATAAAGTGTTGTAGTACAATAATACAGCCATAAAATGGCCTGAATAAGTCCTCTGCATGTACTGTTATACGACAATTCATAGAGCTAGAAAAAGAGAGTAGTAACCCATTAAGAAAGGTAACATATGTCTGGAATAAAATCTCTGCAGGTACTGTCATATAACATAATTGACTGAGCCTGAAAAAGTGTGTTCTAACCCATTAATAAAGGTCTAATCTGTCTTGAATATGTCTCCCATATGCACCGTTACAACAAATAAAGGTGTGAGTTTGTGGAAAAGTGTGTAACGTCAGTAATAAAGGTTTAAAACCCGGAGTGTGTGTGTGTCACTTAGTTTGAATTGTTGTTGTACTTTTGCATTATACAAATAGTACTGTTTTAAAAAGTGCTGGCAACCCAGAGTTCTGCAGTCCCATCTAAAGTGGGTGTTGGAAGTGCTAGTAGCTGTGAAGGATATATACAGTCCTCAACAGTCAGTTACTGGCTGGCACGCATAAGTAAATCTTGCACATGAGTAGCATGCTAATATGTTCCCCAGAAATGTGAGTGTGCTTCCATAAATGCAGGGTTCTGTACAAATTGAAGTGAAAATGTCATGTGAAAACATCCAATGTAGATAAAGAAATATAAAAGCAATCATGAAATATGTAGCAGTAACATCAGCATCTTGGACAGTTAGTATGTCCGATATAGGTCAAGTATATATTGAACTAGCCAAACCCATTACACAACCTAATGCATGGTGGCAAGTGTAATAATACATGTAGGGAATATACAATTGCAGTCACTAGGAATGTAGTGTAGAATAAAAGTAATTATAACATGTTAACTGAGGTTCTTTTCTACACCCTACTGTTTGTGCATAAACCATGCAATTCCACATCTCAATGGGTATGTGTAATCTTAAATATTTTTTGGGACATATGTCCTATTGTTTTATAAATATTGGAATTCATGTTGATGCATGTGCCCTGTTCAAACACCATGTTCATGGTGGCCTGTTGCTACCAAACATCCCTGCATGCTGTTGGAATATCCACTGTCGTTCAATGTATGCATGTGGTATGCTTGCTGTTCAACTGTTGGAACATTGGTGAGTTGGGTTAATGGGAATATGACTGCATGCTGTTACAACTAATCTGGAATGCTGTTTATGTTGTAATTAAACACACCTAATCACAGAACGTATGTGAAGGCCGGTCCCAGCTGACCCACCTGTTCCTCCTCAGTTGGCAAGTGCACCTGGCACCAGCAGCTCCGGTGCCCAGCCCGGGCTCCCCTCCTCCATTGGTCCTGTGCCACCTTCGGGTGGAAGCACTGCAGGGGATGGGGCTCATCCCCCCCATGCAAGCGTGGGTGGAGAAGGGCCACCTGTCACCCTTTGAAGGGTCCGGGCTGTGGTGCATAGGGAGATCCAGCGTTCAGTCGCTGATCCCCTATGCCAGCTCGAGGCGAGAGTGGCGCGTCTCTCGGGTGAGCCTGCCCATCCTACTCAGCCACCAGCACAGCCACCCTCGGGGCTGTGAAGGTGCAGTGGTGACTGCCCATGGGTGGGGATTTCAGTTCCACTCTTACCATCTGTGGGTTCATGGGCTTGCGATTTCCAAACAACCTTCCCTGTCAATTGTGTTCACCTACCCCATGTGTCAAATTCTGCCCCTGTATGCATCTTGTTTGTCTTGTCTGTTTACCTTCCCAACCTACCTCCCCAAATATACCTACATCCCTTACCTCACATTCCACTCTCACCTGAAAAAAAAATAAAAAAAAGGGCAATCTGTTCCCACAAAAAAATTACGCCCCATACATAGCTGCCCATTTTGCACACATGTCTGATGGACATGTAAACTGAGAATTATAA